>NC_089199.1:32156538-32261538 GCF_963930695.1 Labrus bergylta
AGGCCTTCAATCTAAACTGGCTCCATGGTGAGAAGCTCCAGTCCTCTTCAGAGTCTGTTTCTTGTTTCTCTTCCAGAGATGTGTCTGTAAAATGAACCACATCCACCTTCTGATTCAAGTTTAACATTTAAAAACCCGTCCCTCTCAGAGCCGGAGTTCGTGGGCTCCTTCTCCATCCCCGACACTCATAGTCCTGACGACGACAAGGTCTACTTCTTCTTCAGGGAGACGGCGGTGGAGGCGGGTCAGTGGGACAAGAGGGTGTACAGCCGCGTGGCTCGAGTCTGCAAGGTAACAGCTGGAAGCCAAAACTAAAAGAAACACTCTGTTAGGATCAAACTTGGCATTTATATTCACATCCTCTCTTCTCCTATTTCCTCTCCTATTTCCTCTCCTGTCCTCTTTCCTATTTCCTCTCTCCTCTCTCCTCTCTCTTCTCTCCTCTCTCCTCTTTCCTATTTCCTCTCTTCTCTCCTCTCTCCTCTCTCTTCTCTCCTCTCTCCTCTTTCCTATTTCCTCTCTCCTCTCTCCTCTCTATATCCATCTAGAACGACGTAGGAGGTAAAAGGAGTCTGATCAACCGCTGGACCACCTTCCTCAAAGCGAGACTGGTCTGTTCTGTGTCCGGCCCATCAGGAGTCGATACCCAGTTTGATGAGCTGGGTAATAATACTCGTTGTCCTCCCTCCTTTTCCTTCCTGTCATGCTGCCATGCCCTCGTTGAACTCACTTTGATTGGACTTTCACTGATACGATGATGTCATCCCTATGTTTCTCCTTCCTTCCTCTTCCTCTCCTGAAGATGACAAACCTCTCCTCTCACCCACTTGATTCATGATGTTGAAATTAAAAGCTGTCTCCTTGTTTCTCTAGAGGACATCTTCGTTCTGGAGACCAAGGATCCACAGAATCCCATCATCTACGGGGTCTTCAGTACGTCCAGGTGAGAAAGTTCTCATGATCATAGAAGAGTAAACTGAAGCAGAGTCACACAAGAGGGAGGAGGGATCGGGTTCTGAACATGAGCAGAGCTGTGATTAGGTCAAAGGTTACAAGACCTCGGGCCACATTCTCCTCCCTCCTCTCCTCCCCTCTCCTCTCCTCTCCTCTCCTCCCTCCTCCCTCCTCTCTCCACTCTCCTCTCTCCTCTCTCCTCTCTCCTCTCTCCTCTCTGCTCTCTCCTCTCCTCCTCTACTACTCGCTCCTCTCTCCTATTTCCTCTCTCCTCTCCACTCTCGGGCCTCGGTGCAGACGATCAAAACAAGAGTTTGAGATTAATTTGGTCATTTTGCTTTGAAAGGCCGTTTGGAGGATTTCCTCCGCTCTTGGGTGCACGCTAACAGCGGGCTGGCACGTGCACGCCCAGTGGGATGTGGGGTCAGAGGTCAGGTTTGGGTGGGTGTCAGGGCTAAAGGTGAAGAGGCCCAGCTGGTCGTGTTATTGTAGCCCTGATGTGATGTTATAAAGTAAACCCAGCTCTGTGTTTCTGTCCTCCCATCCATCCTTCCTTCCTCCCCTCCTATTTGATCCCTACTCCTCCTTTCCTGCCACCTTCACCTGACTTCCTGTTCATTCCTCTCTTTAACTTCTCTTTTTCTCCCTCACTCTTTGATTACTCTGTCTATCTTTCTCTTGTGTTTATGTGGATGAATCTCTGTTCAGTATGAACTATTTACTGAACATTGAATATATATCGTCTTTCTTCTTCTACTCGCCGTTCTTTACATACCCGCCTCCTCTCCCTTTTTTCATTTGCTCAACCTTTTCCTCTTCTTCATCATCCTTTGCTTTTAATCGGTCTCTCCATCTTCTCTTTCTCCTGCAGCTCCATATTCCGTGGTTCGGCGGTGTGTGTATACTCCATGGCGTCTATAAGAGCGGCGTTCAACGGGCCGTTTGCTCATAAAGAAGGTCCAGACTATCGCTGGGTGGAGTACAAGGGCCGCATCCCCTATCCCAGACCTGGAACTGTGAGTAG
This sequence comes from Labrus bergylta, assembly GCF_963930695.1. Lineage (NCBI taxonomy): Eukaryota > Metazoa > Chordata > Actinopteri > Labriformes > Labridae > Labrus > Labrus bergylta. Next base: position 32,158,517 of record NC_089199.1, read on the forward strand.
CTTACAAACACCCGCTGCCCTGTGGAGAGGTCAGGGTGTGTCACAAAACTTTAACCCCAAAGAACAAGAGTTATGATTTTATTCTGAACAACAACAATGCTCCTCAAAGGCTTTCTATGTGATTTTTAACACTTAAATGTAGAAATCAAGTATATCCTCTGAAAATAACTCTGTGAGTCATGACTGTCTACAATGGGTGTAACACCCGAGTCCCACTGTCTGTGATGTTTTCAGAGTCCTATCTTCAGTTTGTTTACATCGCCAGGACGGCCGGCTGACTCCTCCCCTCGTGTATAAAAGTTGTTTAATTGAGGGACTAGAGAAAAGAAGAATAACATACTGTACTCACTGCTTAACTGTGTTTCTAGATCACGCTCATTTCAGGTAAATTTACATGCAGTGTGAAGATACCAGCATAATAAAGATCGCTAGCATTAGCATGCTAACACAACAATGCAGCGCCAGTTGTTTTGGTTTCATGCTGGTGCTCAAGGGCGACATCTGCTGGATCAAAAAATCGCATGAGCGTGATCTAGAAACACAGTTAAGCAGTGAGTACAGTATGTTATTCTTCTTTTCTCTAGTCCCTCAATTAAACAACTTTTATACACGAGGGGAGGAGTCAGCCGGCCGTCCTGGCGATGTAAACAAACTGAAGATAGGACTCTGAAAACATCACAGACAGTGGGACTCGGGTGTTACACCCATTGTAGACAGTCATAACTCACAGAGTTATTTTCAGAGGATAGACTTGATTTCTACATTTAAGTGTGAAAAATCACATATAAAGCCTTTAAAGGGAACTTTAGGGGGGTTAGGGTTATCTGTAAACACGTGTCAACAATCAGAAACACATGATGTGGTTTAATTTAGAGCGACAAAATTCAACTAGAGAGTATTTTTAAAACTGTGTATCCCTTGAACTCACTCGTTTTACCAACAGTTTCCAGGGACATCAATAGATTTTCTCGTATAATATGATTCAATCTTTTTTTTTTGTTTTTCACATAAAGTACACGATCACATTTTTACTTCGGGTGAACCGGTCCTTTAAGAATAGGGCGAGGTGTTGGCCATATGCTCATTAAAGTTCACACTCCATAACCGTCCGTTAATAAAGTGTCGACAGGATGGTATTTGTGTTTGTGTGAATAACTGAGAACTTCCTGTGAGATCAGACTCCAAACCCCCGTTAATGGGAACAAGCTGATGAAGCTGTGGGAGGGTCAACCTGCGGTGATTTAACACCCAGCAGTGAACTCCTCTGGGAAACCTCAACCTGTCAGGGAGGCGGAGGTTTTTAGTGTTTGAGTGTGTCAGGTGTTATTTCATTCTCCCTGCGGGGGGAATTCTCCTCTTGGTGCAGAGGGGGTTTTGCATCATGTGGATGATTGCAGAGTCGCTCGGCCACGTCAGGGTTTGTGTGTGAGGAGAGGAGAGGCAGGTTTGGGTCAGGCGGAGTGGATAAAACAAAGACGGCAAGACGAACAACAAAATAGAAAACTTTCTTTCTACATTTTTTTCTAAAGGAGATCTATTATCCTCACTTTGACCATTAATGATGTCAGTCTGGGACACCTGTTGAGTAACGTTGTGAGACTTGTAGCTCAAAAACCTCCAAACTTACCTGATACTGGTGTCAGTAAAATCCCTCATGTCAGCCTCTGCCTGAAACGCTTCATTTCAACTACTGTCTCTTTAAGGCCCACCTCCCCACGTGCCCACTCTCCTCCTATTGGTCAGCTATCTGTGCAGACGCAGGGAAATTTAAATGAGCTTCCTGGTGGGCGTGTCCTATAACTTTGCTTTTATTTTCTTTCAAAATAAAAGAAGGTTTTTATCGAAACAGGAAGTACACCAAGCTTAGCTGAAGACAACACAAAATACAAAATAAAACCAAATAATAACAAAAGATTCCTTTAACTTTTACACTGGAGTCTTGAGGAGCCTTAACCTCTCATCACATTCACTCACCTTCTTCTCCTCTTGCAGTGTCCCAGTGAGACCTACGACGCCCTTCACAAGTCTACGAAGGACTTCCCCGACGAGGTGGTGAGCTTCATGAGGCAGCACCAGCTGATGTTTGAGCCCGTCATACCTCTGAGCGGCAGACCCATCCTGACCCACGTCAACTCGACCTACATGCTGAAGAAGGTCGTAGTGGACCGAGTGGACGCCGAGGACGGACCATATGACGTCCTACACCTGGGCACAGGTGAGGGGTTAGGGATTAAAGGAAGAATGCAACTTTTTGATCCAGTAGATGTCGCCCTTGAGCTCCAGCATGAAACCAAAACAAACTGCTGTTTGGCCACGCCTCCTCCATCCTGAAGCCTCCGCCCTCCTCCAGAGACACACCTCCAACCCCTCTCTGCTCGCCTTCGTACAAAGGAGTTTGGTGCAAGCGGAGGACAAAATTGTCCTCGAGCTGCAATCACCTGTGTCCTGCATTGTTGTGTTAGCATGCTAATGTTAGCGCTCTTTAGTTAGCTCGTAGCTTCACATTGTTGTGTTAGCATGCCAGTGTTAGCGCTCTTTAGTCAGCTCGTAGCTTCACATTGTTGTGTTAGCATGCTAATGTTAGCGCTCTTTAGTTAGCTCGTAGCTTCACATTGTTGTGTTAGCATGCTAATGTTAGCGCTCTTTAGTTAGCTCGTAGCTTCACATTTCATGTAAACTGACACAGAATGAGCGTGATCTAAAAACTCTTACTAACATCCAAATAATCAGTGAGTATGTTCTTCTTCTTCTCTCTAGTTCTTGACTAAAACAGCTTTTATACACAAGGGGAGGAGCCGGCCGTCCCGTCCATGTAAACACGGCTCTGACAACAACACAGCCAGCGGGACTCGAGCTTCTCCCTCATTGTAGACAGTCAGGACTCACAGACACATTTACACAGGACAGACTTTATCATTTATTTATGTGGAACATGTCGCACACTCTTCCTTTAAGAGAAAGCAAGTCGAGGGGAAAGAAGAACCTCGCGTTTTTCTGAGTGCCAGCATCTTTTTCTAATTGTTTTCAACGGATAGAGAGCGCTCGCAGCAGAAAGCGGCTGCCTGGAGAAAAAGCGCAGCGCCCAGCGTCTTTCTTTAAAGTTTTTGCACAGCCTCTCTGGATGTTCAAGTTGAAAATCTTTCAACTTTTCCAAATGTATGATATTCCCTGTATTTCTGCCAACAGATCGTATCTTGTATCCACATCCTCCTCGCTCCGCGTCTGATTGGGAAATAAACGATCTCAAATATAAAACATGCTGTAAAAAGTAACAGAGCAGTGTTGGTCATACAGCGGCCGTTGTCAACAGACTGTTGTCATAGAAACAGGACGGACGTGCAGCATTTAGGAAGTGTTATTTTTTTGTTAAACCCACTTTTAATTTTTTCAACAATCCCCAGTTAATTATTTTTGGGGGAAATTGGGCGTTGAGCTCTTCGACCTGCACGGCAGTGAGAAATGAGACGCACAAACCTTTGACCTCAGAGATTGAAGGTTCAGCAGATGAGACGAAACTGAGTTAAAACATCTTTCCTCAGCTTCAACTTCAACCTGAGTACGTCATTAACATGTCGTCCAGGATGACCGAGCGCCGCTCATCTGTTCTTTTGTTGTGTGTGTAAACTTCTGTGTGTTCATTCATTATCTCTTCAAAGCACAGGTTTTCTGTTTTATCCCAAAGCAACACTCCTGACAGGGTGACTGGGTTCTTCAGTGTGTCTGCTCTTTGCAAGTTAGCGTGTGTGTGTTTAGGTATGTGTGTGTGTGTTTATGTGTGTGTGTGTGTGTGTGTGTGTGTGTGTGTGTGTGTGTGTGTGTGTTTGTGTTTGTGTCTGTGTGTGATAAATGGTGGAGGTTATTTAACTGCTGGTGACAGGCCGAGGGTTCAGAGGTGCTCCCACAGCTCCATACATCTCCTCTAAGTGGATTCCTCTCCAGCGTCTCTCATCCCCCCATCAGCTGCTCGTTTACCTGCCTGATGAATGTTCCTCTTTCAAGTGCTCTCACTTTAACATCCGTCCATCACGGGGAACTTTCAGACTCTCCTACCTGCCTCACTCATCTTGTCGTCTGATAATCTTTTTTTTCAGTGTGTTGAAAGTTAGGAAGGATAATGTGCTGAGCCACGTGCTCACGTCGAGGTGGTTTATTCTGGAAGTTATATATACCTGACTCAGAGGTTATGCACTAAGTGGAGCTTGCTAATGCAGTTTAAAGCTCATAGTTTATCCCAGTTCTTCCCACAGAAGATATTTCATTCATGCTTTTAACTTTCTGTGAAAAGAGGAATTCTGGTACAAGACTAGTGTGTTTAAAAGCCTTTCCAAATCTGTCCAGATTGCTTCTGATTTCCACCACAATTCTGCTTAAAGGTCCAATCAGTGAGCTGTGTAGAGAGTGAGATGATAAAGGTATCTTACTCTCTGATCAGACATTAAGGAAACATGCTGTGTTGAAGTGCTGGCTTCTCTGACAACAATGCAGCAGCCAGTATGTCCTCCTTCTAACTTTAGATTCTGCTCCTGAATGCTCTGGATTTGTTTGGACCAGAGAAGGTAGGCGCTTTTAAGACAACCCCCACACGGCCGTTTTGGACTCCCCTTGGTTTGCCAGATATGGGAGCAGTTATCAGGTCAACAGGTGTTGATGGACTTGGCTCTCTGGGGACAGAACTGTTTCCTATGGGGATCCAAATCCATGGATCTGGTCTTCAAAGAGCACTGAACACATAACTTCTTCTAACAGAAGGTCTTTAATATTAACCCAAAAGGTCAAAAGGTCGTTCTTGTTAGAATTCAAACGTGGAACCTGATGACCTCCATGTGGGAACAGTTTGACCTCAACTGAGAGTTCAAACAGGATGGTTAGGAAATGATTCAAAGCAGGAAGCTGAAGGATTAACAATTATTCATGTTACTGAAACATTGGAGAGAGAAATGTTAACCTGGAATGACTCTAAAGAAATATCCACAATATATCCATAACATGTAGAAGTGGCATGGACGTCTTTCTAACAACAGTTTGAGAGGTTGTTAGTTTTACAGATTCTTATCTCTTAACCTCGGTCACTGTCCTTGAACTCTCGTCAGCAGAATCATCTCTTCTTCTCTGCTGCTTGTAGACCTTTTTTATGCAGCAATAAATTATAAACAAGCAATATTTTATCTTTTTCAAACCAGCCGGACACTGAGGAGCCTCTTGATTTTAAACGTTAAAGGTCACATATTATCTAAAATCTAAAACACCAATATGTGTCTCTAGTCTGTCTACAAACCCCCCAATGATGAGAAAAGTCCATCCTCTCCGTCTTTCCCCTGCTCCACTTTTCAGAAAATGTGTGCTCAAACAGGCTGTTTGGAGATTTTCCCTTCATGACATCACAAAGGGCAGTAGCCCCTCCCCCAGGTGGGTGACACTCCCACAGCTAGGTGTTTGTTCTGCCCTCTGAGTCTGCCTTCTCACCGTAAACAATAGGACATGGAGCGAGAAAGCACCGAGTACACCCAAGCCCTTCCAGAGAGGGGGTGTGGTCAGACAGAGCTCATTTACATATTTAAAGGTACAGACACAGAAACAGCCTGTTCTGAGCAGGGCTGAAATAGAGGGGTTTATAGACATGATCAAATACAGGATCAGAGTGGATTTAGAACAAGAAACTTCACACACATGTTTTGAGGAGCTCTGGGACTTATTTGATAGATTATACATTTTGTGTGTACTGACGTTTAAGAAAATGTTTTTCTCTTTCCTCTTCCAGATGATGGGAAGGTGGTGAAGGCCGTGTCGGTCGTCAAAGACAACGGGGAAAACGAGGAGGTCATTCTGGAGGAGCTGACGGTCTTCCAGGTGAGACTCAGCATTCAGTCATATCTATACTTAATGTAAAATCATTCAGAACTACCTGAATCAAGCTGACCACTTTCAGGTCATGAAGGTTTACTTTCTCCATATGATCCCACAGATCCTTAAAAATCTGATTCCACACACACACACACACACACACACACACACACACACACACGATGCTCCACAGGACTTTTAAGGCTAAAATCACAGAGTGTGTTCTGGTGTCTCCCGGTGTACCGTCTGCCAGCCCTTAAACCATGTGATGTGCTGCACTTGGCCTTTGCATGTAGTTTCCAGTGGAACATATTTGGTCTGGGATTACTCAACCAAACAGAAAAAAAAAAGATAGCAGGGCACATATTTCCCAAGGTCTTCCATGTAAATGAGACAAGAGTAGAGCGAGGGAGGACAGAAAAAGATGAAGGAAAAGGTCAAAATACAGAAATATAGTTGTACCAAAAAAAATGGAAAGAGGAGAAGAAGAGAGGAGACGGAAATAGAAGTGATAATGTGGAGGAGAAAAATACCTGTGTTTTTAAACCTGAGCCCTGTTTCATAATTCTGGTCGCCCTGAATTCAAAAGTGAATCTCCCATATTGAGGCACACATAAATTCATTGCATTTATTTGGCTAACTTGCCTAATGATGTATGTATAAGTTTTCATCTTTCTGTTTTTATTTTTTTTAAACTGTTTGGTGGAGTAACCCTTTAGACCGATGCGGGGAAAAAACAGAAGTTGGTGTCTACAAACCTGTTCTGTGAATCGGTCTTTAGCTTTCTGTGCTTATGAGTCTTTTAGGGTATTTTATGCACAAACAAAAATGGGGTAAAGGTAACAAAATGTCCTCCTTAAAAGAAGTACGAAGAACATGAGTTGAAGGAAATGAGGCCCAGGAGCTTTAAAACAGAACACAGGTGACAGGAAGTAAGAAAACAACATGTGGAGCAGACAAACAGGAAACCAGAGGCACATTGTGTGTTTGTTATAACTGAGATTAAAACAGGATCTAAAACATTTCAATCAGCAACATACACAAAAGCAGAGACAAAGTGAAGCAGCTGGAGTGGACTGCACCGCCCAGAGACAAACATCAGTGTCCATTTAATCGCTTTCTACCCACCTGAGTCTGATTTGAGCCAGAGGAGGTTCTGGGTTTCAAAGACATTTGAGTATTGGGTCAGTTTGGCGGCTGTGACAGAACTCAGGATACTCTGCTACCTTTCCTCCTTCCCTTTAAGTCATACTCCCTGTCTCCTTTAACTCCTCCTCCTCCTCCTCCTTTCTCGACCGCTCTGCTCACACCGGTCAGGGGTCATTAACTCCCTTTGTGAAATGTTGAAACAAGTCAGTGAGCCAGAGAAATGGAGCTGTGGGGTAATTCAGCCCTCAGAGGGAAGAAAAGGGACTCATTAGATTTCTAATCTCAGTAGCTGCCGTGACCTCAAAGTCAACCACAGAGTTTAATGCAACTCTGAGGCATTCCTCAGACTCTGCAGGACTGAAGTATCAGCTCGGTCTGCAGAGAGCATGCTGCCTTCCTGACGTTATCCCACGACTGTCTGCACAAAGTTTAGTACTTCAGAGTCTCTGTTGTTGCTTAATGTCACCTTCAGACCTCAATCAAAGATTTAAATAATGCTTCATGTTGACGATGGAGGAGAACGTGATGATCTTATCTTTATCATTTATTATTTATGATGTGTTAACATCAGATTTTATGCAGTATGTGTAACGCGCATTATGTGTGGTTTGTGGGTGTAACTGTTTTGTGCTGCTCTGTGAACGTGAGGATTGTTTGTTTTTAATGTTTTTTTTATTATTAGCTCAATCAGAATCAGAATCAGAATCAGAATCAGAATCAGAATCAGAATCAGGTTTTATTGGCAAGGACATTTACACATAAAGGAATTTGACTTGGTGTATTGGTGCTAAACAATTAATAAGGAAATAAATCAGAACTAGCAACAACTTAAATAATACAGTATAAGAAGATATTACAATATATAAAATAGAATTTATTTTCCTCTGAGTTTGTAATCTAACTTTATCCTCAATATATTCCACATCCTGACGTGCAATCAAATATGAATACATTTTTTTTGTCACTTTCAACTGGGAGCAAACTTCTGATAAAAATAATAATTGAAACAGAAACATCTGAAGACATTCGGGCGGACTTTGCTTCTAACTATAACATGTGTTTAGAGGATTGATGGAAATTTGGATGGGGAGGATAAAAATCAACAAACAAAATCTACATATTTCTTCAGAAATGTTTAAAAATTCAGGGTTGCAGTTACTCTGGATATTAAAGATTGTCTGATTTATTTATTTGTATTTTTCTGTTATTACTATCAACATGAGCTTTCAAACTTGTATTTTTTCCGTGTAATGCTTGACATTATCACTTTTTGTTTGATTTTTGCAGAGTCCTACTCCAATCCTAAGCATGGAGCTGTCAACCAAACGAGTACGTCCCTCTGCCGGAACTTTCTCTGTTCTCTGACATTTTATGATGCATGTACTCCTGATATTCATTCAGTCATGATATGTATTTAAATCTCTCTGGAGGTAAGGTTATTCACAGAGCAACTTTCACAGAATTCTCCATCTTCAAATAAAACTTAAATGCCATTGATTTATCTAAAACCTAAACTCCAGCTTCTGATTCTCTGACTTGTCATCTCCTTCTCCTTTCTGCAGCAGTTAAAGAATTCACAGTAGCCTAATCAACTTGTTTTCCTCCTCCACAGCAACAGCTGTATGTGTCCAGTGAGCTCGGTGTGGCCCAGCTGGGTCTGCAGAGGTGTGAGTTATACGGGACCGACTGCGCCGAGTGCTGCCTGGCCAGAGACCCCTACTGCTCCTGGGACGGACAGACCTGCTCCAGATACTTCCCCACCAGCAAGAGGTAAAAACATGCACAGGGAGAAGAGAGACACTGGAGACACTGATGCTGTATTCACACATACACAGAAACCCTGGTGATTCTTAGAGTAGTTACCCTCTTAAAGTCAGGGTTGGTCATTTTCCTCCAGATCCACTTTTTAAGATTCTGGTGTAAATTGTCTTTAGGTCCTGACAGACATTAATAACTCAGGTTCTCTGAAAAAGGAACAAAGAAAATCCATCATCTGTATCAGTTTGTAAGTCTGTAAAAACTTCCACCAATGTCTGCCACGAGGTACCAATCTGATGAACCAATCAGACGCCTCCCTGTCTCCCTGCTCGTTCTCTACCCCATGCATGCTCGAGACCACACTGAAAGCATGAGCTGAGGTCCGCTTCTGGAGCGACGGCGCTCGTGCATGTAAGTGAGGGGGCGTGGCTTATGAGGGAGCACAGAGGGAATGCTACTTTCAAAATCATGATGCTAGTTTTTGAAAATGACCAACCCTGCCTTTAAGGACATTAAGCAAAGAAAGGGGGAGGGGGGGGGGACAGGAAGCTGAGAGTCAGAGGAGCACAGAGGGAGGAGACATGACAACACTCTTTACTCTGGCTGAAACAACAATCTGTGTTTTCTTAGCCTGTTCCTGCTCTGTGGTTCCTCGTTCATAATCGCAGTAGCTTCATATTGTCACCTCTGAGGAGCCGGCAGGCGACCAGTAACAACACAGAGAGGAGGTTATAACACTTTATCTGAAGGCAGCCACACAATCTACGGCTGTCAGCTGCCGTGGAACTGATGAGTCTGCTGTCTCACACTTCACTCACACATACTTACCTACATTTCACTTTCGTTCACACGGGACAACAGACACGATATTTAAGAAAGTAAAATGCAATGAAAGTGAAATTATAGACGAGATTAAATTCACCTCATTTGAAGATATATGTGTAAAGTTTCTGAATGAAACAGCAAGATGAATATTCTAAAAATGTGTGTGTGTGTGTGTGTGTGTGTGTGTGTGTGTGTGTGTGTGTGTGTGTGTGTGTGTGTGTGTGTGTGTGTGTGTGTGTGTGTGTGTGTGTGTGTGTGTGTTTCAGGAGGGCGCGGAGACAGGATGTAAAGTACGGAGACCCCTGGAGTCAGTGTCCAATCACAGAGGACGGTGAGGATTTCCTCCCTGAGATTTGAATAAAGCGTCTCTGTTTTAAAGTCGTTCCTGTCCGCAGTGACATCATGCTCAACCTGCATGAGCAGTATGAACTGCATGTTAGAGGGCCGTCCTCAGTCTGGATCCTCACAGTCAGTTAGAAAGCTGTTTGGATCCAAGATTATGATCAGAAAGGAAATCACAAAAACTAGATTATCTAAAACATTTCTTGTTAACTGATATAAAAAATGAAGACGAGGCTCGATGAAAACCTCCAACTTCCACAGACTCTGTGCACGCCGTCAGGGCTGCACATTACGCCCTAGTGCGCTGCCACTCTAGTCAATGATTGTGTTTCCACAGCGAGCGCCGCAGTCCGTCTCTGGTGCGTTCCACCAGCGTCACTACGCTCTTCTGTTTCAAATACGCTGCAAGTCTATTTTTTGACAGAGGACGATGCAGGCACATGTCAAGCTGGACAGAATAAAACGACCTGGACAGGAAGTCCAATAGAACACAAAATACAGACTCTCGTATTTTTCACCTTTTTTCAACATTACATCAAAACAGGCACCGAATGAACAACAAATCATCCTCAGAAAGACAAAGCAACATGTTGTCTGCACGCTTTTTCTCCTTATTCCCACCTGATCTTGTAGTTCTCCTGTGATGTGAGTACAGCTGCTCATGGCTGCGCTCACACTCCAGAAACTGATCCAGGTGGGGCAGGGCGCACGCTGTCCGACAGAGTATGTTGGGATTGGGGGGGGTCACTGAAACTGTATTGTGTGGTTATAAAACCTTTACTTCTTTAAAATAAAATTATAATAATTTAGAAAATGTCTGAAGCTTTCTTGTCATTTATTTCATCCATACACAGAATATTGTGGGCGGACATTTAATCTATATATTCCAGTTTGACCTTTGACTGTTTCATACGGTCGCCAACAAGAGCAGCTGTGCAGCAAATTTAAAAACTATGCAAACTCAGAAGCCCATACTGAAATCCAAAACAAATGCACTAACATCAAACGTGCTGCAAAAACATTAAAAAAAATACATATACAACAGTCAAAAACCAGAAATTGACAAATGCTGCTAATCAGCGCTATGGCCTGTAGGGGGCGCTCAGTGAAAGAGCGAGAGGGACCAGGCACTGCGTGTTTTGTTTAGATGGGACGACAGAATGAAGTAAAGCACATCCTCCATTGAATCACTCGTCAGCGTCTGTTTCACCTGATAGATTTGGTCTCCATGGAAACCCACGGCTGTCCCACGCAGTCTTTTGTTATTCTCACCTTGAAAAGGTGGCAGGAAAACTTACCAAAGACAAACTATAAACAACCTGAAAGAGATCGAAGAAATATAAAGAGTTGATTAAAGACTTCATCACAACTGCAAAAAAAAAATATATATATATATATATATATTTATAAAATATTTGAAAAATATAATATTTTATATATATAAAAACTGTAACCTTTACATTATATTTTTATTATATTTATATATAAATATAATTGAAATATAAAAATATAAAACCAGAATATGTTTGGTTTTAATTTGTGTGCACAATCAGGGAATTTAAAACGTCAAAATGAAATTGGGACGGCTGAGGCTCAGTTGGTAAAGTCGTCTCTCATTCAAGCTTTCTTTGCAGAATACAAATTCTATATGTGAACAACCATGAACTAAATCAAACGGTACTGATTGAAAATACTCATCGAGATACCCTCCATTACTCTTCTACTCTTCCTGCAGGTAGAAGAAGGGCGTACTCTAGAGGTTTAACAGTGTAATTGCAGTTTTCTCTGCCTCCTCTTTTTCCTTATAATCCCCTCTGTTTCAAATGCAGAGTGACCAAACCAAACAAGCTGACTTTTTGTATTGATTATTTTCCCCTCTGTTGCTCTTTCAGATTTAGACTCTGTGGAGGTGAAGTCGGTATACGGCGTGGAGGGGAATTCTACCTTCCTGGAGTGTCTTCCTCGGTCGCCGCAGGCCGAGGTCAGGTGGACGGTGCAGCACGCGGAGAGCCAGCAGCAGACTCTCAGCCGCACACAAGAAACCAAAGAGGTACGTCGAGCACTGTCTTAATGAATGATCCTGCAAACGTCAGACAGTTATATTGTTTCTTTTAAAAGAATGTTTTAATTTCTCGTCTGATAGCTAACACTCACAAACAAAGAGACTGTGTCTAACTGAGGGATTGGTACGGACAAATCTTTGTAGTGAAAAGGCAGACCTTCATGCACAAGGGGAAACACACAGTGCTTTACAGAAACAATTTAGATTACAGTTAAAATAAGTAATAGGAGAGGATGGGCTGCAGGTGTCAGCAGGTGGCACCTGCTTGGGGCCCCTGAGAGCTCACAAACTTATATTAAAGCAGTGGCCTGAAATGTGCAAATTTTGCAATGAAAGTAGGAAATTAGGAAACCTCCCTAAGTGGGCCCCGTCTGATAGCACTCACTGTCTTTGCCCTGCAAAACCAAAGATTTTCAATCAAAGTCAATAAAGAAAAATGAAGAGGACTTATCCTTCTACAGGAGAGAGAAAGAGAAAAAGATACAGTTAGCGTCAGAACACTGACAGACGTAGTGGTGATGAACGCTGGTTAGAGGGCCCCCCAGTTGATTTTGGCATAGGGCCCCTACAGACTGTAGCATCACCACTGGGTGTCAGCTGAAGATAGAAAGGCCAAAGTGTGTGTCCACCTTCTTGTCTGATTGTTGCACCTTTATACTCCGAAACAAAAGAACTGTGGTAAGTGGAATGAACTTCCAAACTCCATGTGATCTGCAGAGTCCCTCTGCACCTTTAAGAAAAAGCTAAAGAGCCAGCTCTTTATGAATACCGACTAACTTAATGATGATGGTCTCCATATTATTGATGATGATGATGGTTGTGACGATGGTTTTTGTTTGATAACGATGACTTATAAGATGGTTTCTATACTGATTAGAGCTCTCAAGAACTGCCCTCAATGTTGTGCTTTGCCTCTGGTCACTTCCTGTCAGCACCTGTGTGTCCAATCAGACTCAAAGCTGATCGTTTGATCTTACTGACATTGTTCCCTTTTTTCTAGATCCTTGCTTGTGTTGTTCTTACTCTCTGATGTACGTCGCTTTGGATAAAAGAGTCTGCTAAGTGAATTGTAGAATTGTAGAACTATGTGAGCAATATTTAATGGATGTATGTTGAATTGAAGGTTGAACACTGCAGCTTGAACAATGTGAGTCTGATGGATTTTCTGCAGGTGAATTTAGAGAGTGAACTGACATCTTGAGCATCATTTTCTTGTCTGTGTTTTCCCTCTCTCCGTCTCTTAGCTCAGCGATGACCACCGCTCCATCCACATGAAGCGCGGGCTGCTGGTTCAGCACCTGGAGCTCTCTGACTCGGGCCTCTACACCTGCTTCAGCCGCGAACACTCCTACAGCCAGGTCCTGGCCCGATACCGCGTTCACATCATCTCCAACGACAGCCTCAACCCAACCCGCTTCCAGCAGAACCACAACCCAAACCAGCACGTGGCCCTCGCACACATCGGAACAGCTGGAGTAGGGGCTGCTGGGTTTCTGGGCCGGGCGGGTTCTTCTCATCCATCCCCTGCTCTACTGCCAGGACACAGGAACTCGTGGCTGCCCCAGCATCCTCAGCAGCTTCCTCTGAGGAGCTACAAAGACCTGCAAATGGTGGGGACCAACAGTCTGAGCGTGGACGAGTACTGCGAGCAGCTGTGGTACCGAGAGAAGCGGCGGCAGCAGAAACTGCGCACTCTGAAGCTGAAGCAGGAGAGCAGGAAAGCCCGGGTGAGGAGGAACAACCCTCCTGAGGTTCCTCTTTAGTCTCCTGGGGGAATAAAAAAAAGACTGACAGGTCCTGTACACGCAGAGGACAATGAAAGATTTCAGACTGTTTGCTTTTTCAGCAAATGACGCCGCCTTGTAAAGTGACACCCCCCATATTAACCCTTTAAAGACTGACAGAGAATCACAGAGACATTAGTTTATCTCTGTGCTCAATATTTTCACAATACGACAAAGCAGAACTCAAGAAATGTAGATAGAGCAAATTTTCTCTGAATTTATTTTAATACAAATAATCGTTATTGTTTAAGACGTGGTTTAGATTAGATTAGAATTAAAGAATGTTTTCTGTAACTTTAAGATTCAGACGAGCATGTTCGCATCAAACGGTTTGATGTGGATAGGAACGATCTGGAGCTGGTGATCTACCGAGGATCTTGTAATCCAGCTCATTTATTGACCCTGATCCAGATGCAGAGTCGAGAGGATTACTAAATCCAGATTATCACACTACATGCTTTGTCCACAGGGGGCGCCAACATTCACACAACCTGAAAGAGCCTCACAGTAACTTTGAATTAGATATTTATCTTTTAATATTGATGTTAAAGAGACAGAATCCTTCAGCCTTGATGTCTACCTAATCTTCTCTGTCATTGTCGTGTAAAATAGATTATAAAAATGTCTTGAAAACCTTGAAAATATGTTGTATTGTTTGAGAAATTGTATTGTTTTCTTAAATTATACTCCATAATCCAGTCTGAATCCAGCTCTTTATGCAGTGGTTCTCAACTGTTATAACCCCAGGACCCACCACCAACATCTTAATGAGAAATTGCAGCCCCCAAATGTCTGATATTCTTCAACCAATCAGATTTATCTAATAAAACATAGAGCAGTTTGGACCTCAGAGACTTTCCGAAAACATTTGCGACCCACTGAAACCATTTTTAGACCCACTTTTTGGCCCCAACCCACCAGTTGAGAACCACTGCTCCACAGGGATCTGAATCATCCAAAATTTATTTTCATGAGTTATCCCAATCCTTAAAAAGTAAAAAGTTTTGAACAACACAAACTGGAGATTTTATCTAGATAAAACCAGGATTATGTTACGTGATTTTATCAGATGACCCACTTGTACTGGTCCTAACATTTACGCCTTCCGGTTAGCCTAAAGGTCCAATCAGTGAGATGTGTAGAGAGTGAGATGATAAAGGTATCTTACTATCTGATCATTAAGGAAACATGCTATGTTGAAGTGCTGGCTTCTCTGACAACAATGCAGCAGCCAGTATGTCCTCCTTCTAACTTTAGATTCTGCTCCTGAATGCTCTGGATTTGTTTGGACCAGAGAAGGTAGGCGCTTTTAAGACACCCCCCCCACACGGCCGTTTTGGACGCCCCAGAGCTGCATGCAGAGCTGGATAAACACTGAAGCTTCAGAGTCCACCACATGGTGACCTGTGTGAGCATCCACTCTAGAGAGGAGGGGGGGGGGGGGGAGACAGCTCTCTATAATGTTTAGAATTTAGACTGCAGTACCCATTTTAAACACTAGGTGTCAGAGTTACATATTATACAGTCTGGTGAGAGTGATGCATCTGAACAACAGCAGCAGATACATGACATTAGATTTGTAAAGCTGCGAATAATGGACCGCCACAAAGACGAACGTGTATCAGGATCTCACCCACAATGCAGACGGATTCATAATAACTCTCTCTGTATTTATTTACACCGTAAATTAAGACTAAACATGAAGAGTGTTTGCCCATTGTACTGCTACACATTTAACTGTTTATTAATAACGTGTATTTATGCTGGTTCTGAAGTGTAGTACTCATTAACACAGATAAAATAATGTATTCATGCCTCAGTGGAGAACACACACATGGAGCCTGCTTGAAGAAACATATGATGTATAGCTTTGATTAAAACTGCCATGTAACTAGTTATTATTATTATTATTATTGTTACACCAGTGTATATTAAAGAACTCTATTTTTGATAGTTTTCTTTCTTTATATTCTAGAAATTAGTTCATTTTCTGACTGTTTATATGAAACTCTAAGAAGCTTCTGAGATCAAGAGTGATGAATTTGTATCAAACTGTGTGAAAAAAGCCACTAAGTGATGTCAAATAAAAAAGATTAAACACTCCAGGGTTTGTTTATTTGAGCAAGATAAGTCCCACACTCCCACACTGAAACCTCTGCACCGGCTCCCTGAAGCTTTTAAATTCACACCCTCACTTTTTGAGGCTTTCACGGTCAGGCCCCAGAATATTTGTCAGAGGTCATTCACCTGTATTCACCAACCCGTTCCCTAAGGTCCAACACCCTAACCTGCTGTCGGTCAGACACACTCGTGTGTCTACTGCTATAGCACCAATCCTTTGGAATTCCCTGCCCATCTCGTTCTTTAGACAGGCCTTTGGGTAATCATTTCCACCCAGTCTACCTACTGATCTATGTTTTAATGTGCCAATTATTGCTCCTGGTCATAACAGGATTTCATCATAATAATAATAATAATAACTTTATTTATATAGCAGCTTTTAAAAACACAGGTTTACAAAGTGCTTTGACAAACAGCAAAAACAAGAACAAACTAAAGCAAACACAGAAGAACATAAACAACAACAAGAACATAACAAATACTAAATACTAAAAATAATTAAATACAATTCAACAGAAAAGAACCCAAAGTGCACGATACACAACAGACATATAGAACCCGACCATCACAAGAACCATCATAAGAACCATCACAAGAACCATCATAAGAACCATCATAAGAACCAACACAAGAACCATCACAAGAACCATCATAAGAACCATCATAAGAACCAACACAAGAACCATCACAAGAACCATCACAAGAACCATCATAAGAACCATCATAAGAACCCAGGAAACACAAGAACCATCATAAGAACCATCATAAGAACGCAGGCAACACAAGAACCATCATAAGAACCATCATAAGAACCATCATAAGAACCATCATAAGAACCCAGGCAACACAAGAACCATCATAAGAACCATCATAAGAACCATCATAAGAACCATCACAAGAACCCAGGCAACACAAGAACCATCATAAGAACCATCATAAGAACCATCACAAGAACCATCACAAGAACCATCATAAGAACCATCATAAGAACCAACACAAGAACCATCACAAGAACCATCACAAGAACCATCATAAGAACCATCATAAGAACCATCATAAGAACCCAGGAAACACAAGAACCATCATAAGAACCATCATAAGAACCCAGGCAACACAAGAACCATCATAAGAACCATCATAAGAACCATCATAAGAACCATCATAAGAACCCAGGCAACACAAGAACCATCACAAGAACCATCATAAGAACCATCATAAGAACCCAGGAAACACAAGAACCATCATAAGAACCATCATAAGAACCATCATAAGAACCATCACAAGAACCATCACAAGAACATCATAAGAACCATCATAAGAACCATCATAAGAACCATCACAAGAACCATCATAAGAACCATCATAAGAACCATCATAAGAACCCAGGCAACACAAGAACCATCATAAGAACCCAGGAAACACAAGAACCATCATAAGAACCATCATAAGAACCATCATAAGAACCCAGGCAACACAAGAACCATCATAAGAACCATCATAAGAACCCAGGCAACACAAGAACCATCATAAGAACCCAGGAAATACAAGAACCATCATAAGAACCATCATAAGAACCATCATAAGAACGCAGGCAACACAAGAACCATCATAAGAACCATCACAAGAACCATCATAAGAACCCAGGCAACACAAGAACCATCATAAGAACCCAGGAAACACAAGAACCATCATAAGAACCATCATAAGAACCATCATAAGAACCCAGGAAACACAAGAACCATCATAAGAACCATCATAAGAACCATCACAAGAACCATCATAAGAACCATCATAAGAACCATCACAAGAACCATCATAAGAACCATCATAAGAACCATCATAAGAACCATCACAAGAACCATCATAAGAACCATCACAAGAACCATCATAAGAACGCAGGCAACACAAGAACCATCATAAGAACCATCATAAGAACCATCATAAGAACCATCATAAGAACCCAGGAAACACAAGAACCATCATAAGAACCATCATAAGAACCATCATATGAACGCAGGCAACACAAGAACCATCATAAGAACCATCACAAGAACCATCATAAGAACCATCATAAGAACCATCACAAGAACCATCATAAGAACCATCATAAGAACCATCATAAGAACCCAGGAAACACAAGAACCATCATAAGAACCATCACAAGAACCATCATAAGAACCATCATAAGAACCATCATAAGAACGCAGACAACACAAGAACCATGATAAGAACCATCACAAGAACCATCACAAGAACCATCATAAGAACCATCACAAGAACCATCATAAGAACCATCATAAGAACCATCACAAGAACCATCATAAGAACCATCACAAGAACCATCACAAGAACCATCATAAGAACCATCACAAGAACCATCATAAGAACCATCACAAGAACCATCATAAGAACCATCATAAGAACCATCATAAGAACCATCATAAGAACGCAGACAACACAAGAACCATCATAAGAACCATCATAAGAACCATCATAAGAACCATCACAAGAACCATCATAAGAACCATCATAAGAACCATCACAAGAACCATCACAAGAACCATCATAAGAACCATCATAAGAACCATCACAAGAACCATCACAAGAACCATCACAAGAACCATCACAAGAACCATCATAAGAACCATCACAAGAACCATCATAAGAACCATCACAAGAACCATCACAAGAACCATCATAAGAACCCAGGCAACACAAGAACCATCATAAGAACCCAACAACACGAGCTGAGACCAAGAGGAGCAAAGATTTAAAAAGATGTAAGAAACTAAAAGAGCTAAAAGAAAATGAAAAGATAACAGCAATAAGAAGGTAAGAGCAGAAAAAGAAATAGAAACAAGTGGTTAAAGGATAAAAAATAATGATATTAATAAAAAGAAAAAGTAAATATAAATATAAAACATGTCGGTCTATGAACTATCTTTATTATATGTATTATATGTATGTTGTTTGTTGTTGTTGCTGTAAAGCACGTTGTGACCTTTGTCAGTGAAAAGTGTACATACAGTTATCACTGAGGCGCACACGGTGCAGGTGCAGATTGGCGGATGACGTCAGAAGGTGGCGGTAATGAGCAACAACACGACGAGCGACGAAACCACCAACGAAGAAGACGTCAACGGCTGCTGCACGCTCGGTCGTGTTTGAACTACACTAATGGAAACGCACTTGGTTGGAAAGTAGTGGAAATATAGAACTATCACCAGCAGCGAAGGGTAACGAGATGTTAACTTTACTCTGTGTAACTTTACTCAGTGTTAACGCTTCATGTTCATAAAGGACGGCGGGATGAGAGTCAGTTTGAGTCTCTTTTCTGGTTAAGTCTGTTAGCATGTTGCTAGTTAGCCTCTCATGGTTCACTGACTCTGACTGTCTGCCGGCTGAATGAGCCTCATTGTTATCGGATCACCTGTAAATACAGATATCAACCTGTGTCCACAGCATTAGTTAGCATCAGTAGGTCAAGTTTGTTCTCTGTTAGAGGAGCTAACAAAGCAGCTCGGCTACTTTCCGTTTCAAACTAACGGAAACTATCATTTAAAATGTTTTTTTTCTGTGTTTACATCGTTCAGGTTGGATCTGTACATAGAGAGAAATCAACTTTAAGACTCCTTCATGGCTGCTCCAACACTTCAACAGCCCAGCTTCCTTCTGGTGAGTATCTTAAAAGATGAGATCCTTTAAAACTCTGCAGAATCAGTTTTATTTAACAGGTGTACTCACAGCAGAGACACATTAGTGTAAGAGAAACATGCTGAAGTGTATTTATCACACTATGGAACATAAGTACCCAAATACAGAAAGGAAGCAGTCACACAGGGTGAAGAAAAAGGTTTACAGGTATGTGAAAAAGACTCATTCATGTCTTCTTCTTGTTGATTCAGGCCAATCTTAAAACTGATTCAACCACCAAACCGCTCCTCCAACGATGCCAAGATCTGGTGAAGATTATCGAAGAGTATCCTGCAAAGGTACGCTTACATCTCCCCAAAATACTTTCCTTTTCACTTCTTTTACAGCCATACTTACTGAAATGACTGACCACTGTGATGAGTAAGTAACTGTGTAAGTCTGTTTGGACAAGCTTCTTAGTTGGAGATATTTGAAAACATATGCTGTTGGATTTGTAGGCCATCATCACACCACATTACAGACTGGATCAGCTGCTTGTCTCTTGCTGGATCCAGCAGTCTGACCTAACCTTTCATGTGAAGGGTTTGTGACATGCAGAGACAGCTGCTCGTACTTTGACCTCTGAGTTTCACTTTGAGTCTTTACTTTCTCTTTGAGGGGACTTTGTACTTTACACTGTGATTGAATCTTTGCTATAGGAAGAGATGTGCACTGTGTCACAAACATTTATTGTGATATTCTAGTTGCTCCTTCCAGGTTTTTGTTGTGTTCACGTCGTGTCATTATGGATAATTAGCAGTGCACTTACAGTGTGTGTTAGTAGAGATATTTGTGCTCAGAAATAGCCCTCTTCTGTTTGAGAGCAGCTGTTGTAGCTTCAGTAGGTGAAACAAAGGAGGATTGTTGTGCAGCAGATTCACAGGACATGAGTGAGTGGCGTTGTACTCTGCGTCCGTGTCTTCAATGTACCAAAGACTCCGGTCAGCAACTTCAGAGCACCAGATTCTTGTGTGTGTGCAGAGCTGATTACGTTTAGTAATCACTCTTCATGTTATTGACAGACCCAACACAGTTCTTGATTACAAACTGGTGTAATGTAACGGCTGTGGGTGGATTTCACCAACACAACACCGCTGAGGGGAGGGGGAGGGGGGGTTTCCAGGGCACCATAGTGCTGTGCCTGAACACAGACAGAGCAAACTGTGAGCCCAAATACTTGAGAAGACGTTCTGAGGTGGATTGTTCAACAAAATCCATTTGGATTAGGCGAGACCAGCAGATGAATCTGTGTCTGTCGGGACAGTGAGACTCTGTGGTCAGAGACTTCAGAGCGATACGACAGTGAAAGGCGCTTTGAGTTTCCTTGCTGGGGATCAATGAAGTTCAAATAGTCTCCCTCTGCTGACTCTGTTAACCAGATTCACTTCCTTGATGTCTCCGTTTCTGCTTTTTCCTTTTAATGACAATAACTAAGTTTAAGTTGTCATTTCTGTCTGTTTGTGTCCATCAGGAAAATCACCCAAACTTTAAAAACAGCTTCAGTCCCATAAAATACTCCTTTACTGGTGCTGTGTGCAAATTCTCCTGGTGGTGTAACCAGAAACCAGTCTAAAGTCAAAACTTAAAATGTAGAACAAATCAGTGTTTGGATGGACAACTTTGAACTTTCAGATAAATCAAAATGTGGCTCAGTTGAGCAGAAATATTCAGACACTTCAAGCTGACATGAATCGTTTGGGGCATCTTAGTATTTTTCCAAAATTATATTTATAATCAGACTTTTATGACCTTAATAAATCTCTGTGCTTTCAGGAGCTGCACTTGATCTTCCCCTGGCTGGTGGAGTGTGTGTTTGGCAGTCTGGACGGCATCATCGCTGGCTGGAACCTGCGGCTTCTTCATCCACGGAACCATGAGTACAACATCGTAATGGAGTTTCTGAACCCGAGGTGCTCACAGCCCGTCTGAACGATCACAGTGCAAACCTGTGCTCACATAAATCAAAACCCCCGTAACAAATTAAAATCTGATTTTGTTTTTCAGCGGGCCGATGATGAAGCTTGTGTATAAACTACAAGCAGAAGAGTATAAATATGAAGTACCCGTCAATTATCTCCCGGTAAGATCATGTCTGTTCCTCACTGCTTCCTGTAGATATCAGCGCACTCTGGGTTTTTCCTGCTTCCTTTTACTCTGTTGTAATTATTCTACAGCGAGCACCATGTTTGATTCTACTATGACAGTCTGAAGTATCTCATTGGATGAGTATCCATCTCTGCCTACTTCTTAGTTTAAAATTAGATTTTTAATCTTCATCTTTGTGTGTCTCTCAGGGTCCTGTGAAGGCCTGCATCCAGGAGGGAGTCCTCCCAGACTGCCCCCTTTTCCACAACAAGCTGCAGTTCCCCCTGTCTGGTCTGCTGTCGCTGAACCTTGCTCTCAGTATCCTTCCAAACACAAACATTGATCTGTCTGGATTCTCTGTGAAGGCTTCCCCGTGATGACTCAGTGTACACGTGGTGTAGTACTTTAACACTTTGCAAAACATGTTCAGTGTGTGTTTGACTCAGTATATTTTATTTATATTAACTGTTCTCTTACCTTTCATGACAAGTCTATGTGACCAAATCTGACTGATCAGTTCTGCTGTTGATAACGTTTATTAACACATACATTTAAAACTTGGTCTTTGATTAATCATTGATGGAAATGAATGTCTACTTCCCACAGCTCATCAACAGGTCTTATTTTTAACACACAGGATAGTTATGAAGCAAATAAGAGTATCAGGATATATCCAGTAAAAACATGATCTCTTCATGTTAGAGTGCTGGAAGCCGAGGATATGTAGCATGATTTCTCAGTTTCTGCTTGAACAAAACTACTTTCAACAGTGTACAATTTACCACAGCTGTGATGTTTGATTGTTCCTAAACGTTCTTCAGATCCTTTTGAATTCTTCATGTTCAACTTTGCCTACTGTCTCATCACGCCAAAGGTGAGTTTACCTGCAGCCAACGTCCTAGTTTAGTCCTCTTGGATCATCATGGGGGGTTAGCCCTTTTCAGAGTGCAATTCTACAACATAATAATGAATGAATAAAACCTTTATTACCTCTAGGGGGAATTTGCCCCTGACAGAGAGCATACAAACATAACATAAAACAAGACGTTGAATCCTACATACACACGCACGCACGCACGCACACACACACACACACACACACAGCACTGTGCTCCCACACTGGCTCAACCAATCACACCTCGCCCCTGTAACGTCTCTGTTACTTCCTTTTGAAGTGGATACAGAGGAGGGATCACTTTGTCCCCCCATTACACCTCCATGACATTGAAAGTGAAGGCGAGACGTCACAGGGACAGTTCTATTAAACGACAGTCTGAATGCTCAAAACAGAATTTTGAGTTTTGCAGATGATATATTTGTTTTAATGCTGTTGAGTTCTTTCAGTGGTTATACAGAATCCATTTTTCATTCCTGTCCTGTTATATTTGTAACGAGCATGAACTCATGTTGAGTGTTTGCTGGCTGCTTTCTGAAGAATGAGCACAATCCCCCTCTCTCTCTGTTTTCAGATCTACCCTCAGGGTTATCATGGGAGCTCCACTGACAGCGCCTACTTTGTGCTTGTGGACACCTACCTCAAATACTTCCTCCCCAGTGAAGGAAATGTTCCCCCGTCCCCTTTCTTGGACTCCAGAGGATCAGTCACTGCACCTTCTCCAAGGTAATAAGACAGGTTTAATAAATCTGCCTGAAGATTCTCATATCACAACTTAAATATTAGGTTTGTATTTACCTAAACAAACATATCGATGAACAAAATCCTGTTCCACAGGTCCTCCAGTGTTTCTTTTGCTGGTTATGGCGTCCACAGTCCCAGTCTCCTCAAGCATCACATATTCCATCAGCCGTCAGTCAACGCAGACCCCTCGGCCCAGGAGATCTGGAGGTCTGAAACACTCTTACAGGTAGGACACAGAATCAAAAAGTCAGGAATTTTAAGATGAAAATCAGGGAATGTTTGTCAAACAATGATTATGAGGCAACTTGAAGGATATGCAAACAAGCTTTTAAAGGTAATCAAAGCAGCTGAGTCCAGCATGAATCAGAGAAGCACTGACGCAACACGGTGAAAAAAGAGTATTCGTTCTTCTTAGAAAGCCTTAAATTTAATGTAAGAAGTGTGCAGTAACCCTGATATATTTTGAATGATATAAAAATCTGTTGAATATCTTTTTAACAGATAATGTATTTAGTGTTTGACCTGTTTGAAATTAAGACCAAATGTGTGTTTTCTTAAGATGTTTGTGGAGATCTGGCTCCATCACTACTCCCTGGAAATGTACCAGAAGCTGCAGTCTCCTCAAGTAAAGGTAAGAGAAATACTCCCCTCACCTGTTCACTTCACTGCAGCACCGCAACCCCCCACCCACCCACTGTGACCAGACACAAACACACACAAACATCTCTCTACCATCCCTTGTTCCACTGTTAAGAGGTTCTACTCTTTCACTTTGTTTCCCATTAGTTGTTTTATGAAGAACCAGCTTCTGTGGCTCATAAATACAAAGAAGACAGAAAACAAGAGAGTGAAGATGCATTCTTCATGTTTTTGAAAAGTTTAGAGTTGAGTATAAACTCACATGTGATTGTGTTCACACTGCAGGCAGCTACATGTTCATTAACCATCAGGAGTGTTGTGCAGAGTATTGAAGTGTTTTCAGACTGAGGCCTCGTCCACACGTAGGCGGGTATTTTTGAAAACATAGCTTTACCTGTTCGTTTAGGTCACTGTGAACTCACCTTCTTTAAAACTCCTTCCAGAGTGAAGGGGGATGGCCGACGTAACCAAACTAGCGCTGGTGCTAATGTTGCTAACTGGACTTCTTACACGCTCACACATACATACACTGTTTCTCTCCCACTATGTTGACGAGTAGAGACGCCTGATTGGTCTACGGAGGTCACTGCTGCTTCATACAACACTATGACAAGAGGAATGGCGAGGAAACGTTCTCCTGTCGAGGACATTATTGTTGACTTGGAGTGCTCAGGACAGCCAGATCAATGTGTTTTCATGTGGATGAAGATGTTTTTGAGAAATCAGCTCGTTTAAACAGATTATTTAAAAAAATGGAGAAAAACTTCTGTTCTTAAAAAAAACAGCCTACATGTGGACAAGACCTGAAGCTCCAAGTTCTCTTGAGTAGCTTGCAGTGTGAATACACATACGTCCGTTCCCACTTTAAGAAGCATCACTCTCCTGTGATATTATTGATTCATTTTGTTTATAAAATACCACTAAGAGTATATAGCACACGCAGAGAGACGCTTCTGTACTAAGGAACCCTACATGTGTTCCTGGTAGAAATGCCTTTGCTGCTTTCCTCGTCTTTTGCATGCTGCACGTCCATAACACCAGCTGATTGTTTCCCTGTGACACGCTGTGTAACGCACCTTAAACACCAACATAAAGTCACAACACGGTGAAGGCTTCTGGTGACTCTGTGGAGGTCGCACAAATCTCAATGCAAGGATCCACAATCATTTTGACGTCAAAGATCCTCGTGCAGAAACACTCTCTACTGCTGCCCTTTGAGGAGTGACTTTAAGATTACAGGAACCTTTAGATAAACTATGATAAGTAACGTTTAACTGCATGTTTCCAGTCTGTAGAAATGTTCCTCTCTGGTTGGCTGTTGATGCTTTTGGATCATGCCACATTTTTGCCCTCCTAGATAAGCATCGGTATATGAGTTTTGAGTAGAACCTCAGTGAATGCCTCACACATGTTAAAAAATCAGCATGTGATCAGAAATCTGCAGGTGATGGATGTGATGTGTCGACTACATTATTTTGGTTTATGCATTTAAAGGTAGTATCAGTAGTAATGTTCGTTGCAGTTTTCGTTGCAACCCAACATTCAAACTGGGCCCCTCCTCCTGGGCTCATTGCTGCTTGATGTAGCGTGTGCGTTTACTGCTGAGGTTATAACATTTGTTGTAATTGAGATTTTGCAAGCTAGCACAAGCTAACTGCCGATGTTTGGCTCCTGCCTGTCCAACAGAAAGCATCAGAAAGTTGAACTGCATTCAACTTCCTGTATGACACTACAAAATATGAATGTAATATTGAATCGTGGTTACATTGTCCGACCATCCGAAGCAGTCACAGTGAGACTTTATGCTGGTGTGTTGAGCCTGCACAGAACATACAGTGTGATCTGTAAAGCCCTCAGTTTATACACACAGCTTCAGATAAGCTATAGATTGCATGGTTGGTGTGATGCTGAGATGTAGAACACAGTTTCCTCATCTTTATGGTGCAGTACTGTTGTCTGTGGTCCGTTTTCAAACTAAAGCACGGAAGTGATTATTGTCTATTTAAGATTTTAAGATATAAATAAAAGTTGTTGGGCTTTTATTTTGAATGTTTGCCCTGTCTTAAGCTGAGAATACCTTACTGGCTGTGTGCTTTTATTTTGAAATTAAGTAAGGCCCTTCTGGTAGATGGAAGGATATTAGGATATGAAGTTCAGCACAGAAACAGGAAGTGGTTAGGGATCCCAAACTAAGGTCAAACAGCTCAAATGAACGGTAACAAAGGTCAATGTGTGATGTCATAAGGTCAATGTGTGATGTCATCAGGTGGATGTTACTTTGGACTGGTCAGCTGAGCTGTCTGAGAGTTTGTTAAAGTGAAATGAGACGTTCAAAGATGCAGCAGTGTTCTTCTTGTCCATCAGTGAGACTACAGGGAGACACTGAGGACCACTATCTACGGAGAGCCTGAAGGGACAAACAGGAGATTAATGTGATTAACTGGTTAACGCTGACAGCCCTGGTTTCTTTCCCTAATTTGATAATGGTGGTTATTTTCTCCATGTTTTTTCCCATCCATCATTGACGCCATTTATCCTCTGGTTGTTTTCTACTGTGTTTATAAATCAGCTTTCAGATTGAGCTGTTTACGTTTCAGACGAATCATTACTGCTCCGTGATTCTGCATGAGGAAACTGTGAACTAGCCCTTTAACTTCATGTGTAATACGCTGCCCGTTGTCCTGCATAGTCAGCGTTACTTTGGTTCACCTCCTTTACTAAATGCTCTCCCTTTTTAAAGTGTATTAAATGTGTTTGGTTATTATTTTTGTTCTGTGTCCGTCGAGTTAAAGAGTGAATTTAAACTGTAAGATTGAAGTTCAGACGACTCAAACTAAACGAGAGATTTTCTAACAACTATGGTTCAGATTTTACTACTTAAATATCTAACAGCCTGTCTTAACAGCACACGGTGCGAGCGACAACATCAGCTGAATTCTATCAGGGTGTCCTGACTTCCCGTTTCTATTATCCTCTGTTGCTCGTGTAGACTAACGAGGGAGGAGGGGGCTCTACCGATATCGACGCTCACTTTCTCACTCAGCAGAGCTCGTTAGCTCGTTGTACAAAGTGGAGATAACGGTGCTTAATAATAATCCACATTCATGATTGAAATGTTGAGCTTTTGAGCTCTGAATAAACTTTATTTCGGCTCACCGTGAGCCGTTTATAGACGAGCCAATGTGTGTTGTGATATTAAGCACCACACATCGGTTTGTCCACCTTCTAAATCAAAGCACCACATGTCCATACTCTTTGTGAGGGGGAAACTGAAATTTACAGAGCAGAGAATTCAATATTTAACGGATGCAGTGTGGACAGCAAGCGTGCGACCATGCGTGATGCTACGTGATACATAGTGCCCGTGTGCTGTTAGGAGACGATGTTACAGAGAAATCTTATTGGTTAAATGAAGATAAGATTTCCTGACCCTGAAATAAAAACGTTCAAATTCTGGATTTTACAGTTTTATCTTACAGTTTGGAGTTCACTCTGTTAAAGATGTGAAACATTAGAGATGGGAATGATTTAAAGATGTTCTTATATCCTGATAAAAAACTATTTTCTGACCGTCACAGAGTGTCTCTGGAACCTGGATTTACCCTCCCAGTTCCTCCTGTTTTAGATGATATCTCTGTTACCAAGTTTACACTGAAATTAGTCAATCTTTTCACTATCAGCTGTTTCTTTAGTGGCTGATGAGTGAGGACGCTGAGATGACGGCGCTCATTAAACTATGTTGATAAGATTTATGAGCCTGGAACAAACCTCCCAGAATGACAGCAGAGATACTCATCCTGAGTAAACATACTTTCATGTTAATATGGAGATTTATATATTTTTTAATCCTTTAGCAAACAGCTTGTTTGAAATTCTAAGAAATGATTCCCATCCCTACTGTCATGTAACTCTGTTAGACGGGAGTCTGCGTCGCCCCCTGCAGTCAAAGTGTTGTGTTCCCACAGTCAACATGTTCTTTTTGTTTGTCTCCTCTCCTGTTGTCTGCTCTTTTCTTCTTCAATGTTTTTTTGGTCAAATGTTTCTGTCTGGTTGCACTCTCCTTTTTGCTGCTTCCTTTTTTCTCCTGTTCTCATATAAACCTTCCTCCTGCTACCCTTTTTCTTTCCTTCCTCCTCTTCCTCACCTTCCCTGATTCCCCTTCCTCTCTCTTCACTCTTCACCTCCTTCTCCTTCACCTTTCGTCATCGTCCATCCTCTCCCTCGTCTTCCTCTCCCTCCTGGTGGTTTACGGGTGAACAGCTGGCGCTGCTGCAGTACCGCCTCAGTATGTCCAGCATGCCGTGCCAACCCCACGCCCCACCAGGCTCTGGGACCCTCCACACCTACCAAGTACTTTTACCTTTTCATTCACCCCCGCCCCTCTGGGGCCTCCTGGAGGTAAACCTCAGTCAGATTAATCAGAGTCAAGGATACTTCTCTCATGTTGACAAACACGGTGAGACCTTTACATCCTGCTTTAAAAACAGGTGCCTGTTATAAAGGTAGAAGAGAGCCGTGAATCTGGATGCACTAAAATTTGTCTCATACATCCATAAGGTGTAAATTCAGACTTCTATAAATGTAGTGTTTGGCCTTTAATGATGGTCTGATTTGAAATGTGTAAGGGATCAGAGAGACTCTGTGACCTAGGTGTCTCATGACTGCTTGCTCAGTTTAAGTGTCTTCAGCTCCCTAAAGAGTCTGCTCCTTAGAAACAGCAGACTGAGCATTGAGCCTCTCCTCTGATAATCAGTCCTGTTGCTTTTATTTCTGCCTGAAATCGTCCTCTTCAGCTTCCTGTATGAGCCCTCCCGTCTGACCTTTAACTGTGAATTTCTGCAGAGAAGTATCCTTGACAGGAAACGTAATCCTGGAATGAAGCTTTGGTGTTTTGGAGCAGATGTTTTGCTGCTTTGGTTGCTGTTGTGTGTTTAGAAAGGCATGCTTTGTCTGCTCTGCTTTGTTCTCTTACATGTTTAAATAAATGTTCTACTCACACTGCTCAACTTTGATTCTCCATGACATTAAAGAAAATCATTGCATATTAAAATCAATCATTGATCATCTTAGATTAAATTAAACAGGATGTTCTATGCTGAGGTAATGTGTGTGTGTGTGTGTGTGTGTTGGCATCAAGAAGAGGAAGCAGCTTTGCTATAAGCACTCTGTGGAGCACTGAGGTCCCACCTTCCCTTTTGTGTAATTTTTTAAATGTAATTTGATATTCTTACTTTCAGGAATCCAAGTTTATATCAGCCTGCTTATCCAGTGACTATCTGTATCGGCTATTTTATTGCAGATATGCGCCGATATTACTAGATTTATTTACTAGTCAAATATGATTTCCTTTGAGTATCATTGTGTGACACTAGCCGTTATCTTTCACCAGCAGAGGGCGCTATATGGATTACAACAAACATCATCCCTCTCCAGAGTGTTAAGCGGAGATGTACGTTCATGCTCCGTTGAGTGACCATCTTGTTTTCATTATACAGTAGTGTTTGATAACTGCATTTTAGGGATCAGTATATGTGATGTATATCATCAGCTACCTATTTTTACAGATTGAACATAGATTTCGGAAAGATATCAGCAGATACAGTATATTGGTATTGGATTTTTTCTATCCTCAATATTGATAACCGCCCCCCAAAAAAACCTACATCGGTCGGGCCCTAGACGTTACATCAGGTGTTCTTTGTAGAGCTTTATATATCAAGTTAGTGTCTGTAAAGTTTTGCAACCAGAACTTGTGATTTATAAAATAAATGCTATCATCATGATCAATATAAAGGAAGTATTCCTGCTGAGCTGTGCTGACTGATGCTCTAAATTAGAAGCTACATTTGAATAAACACACTTGGCTTGGTTTCAGCAGCCGGTGGATCTGATGTTGATCAGCAGCAGCTCCTCTGCTGTTGGAATGATAAAAGAATCATACTGAGAGTTATTATTCAGCTGTATACAGAACTATGAGTGCTAACTTTGAGAAACTGAACCCTGCAGAGCCTGACACTTAGCGGCTCCGTCTCTGTAACCGTTAACATGATGAACATTTCATGGTGTGAGACCTCCGTACTCTGCATAAAGAAAAAAACGCTCTGAGCCTTTTGGTGGTTGCTCTGCTGCTTTTGGACTGGGATGCACTATGATTGGCTGCTTTTTGAATCGGCGCAGTAAGTGTGTGTGTGATGCGATGCACGCGTGTAGCACCTTGTGACATGTTGTTTTTTCAGGAACCCTTCAGCCCGACAGAGGAGCACGTGCTGGTGGTGCGTCTCCTGGTCAAACACCTGCACGCCTTCTCCAACAGCCTGAAGCCCGAGCAGCTGTCGTCCTCGCCCTCGGCCCACTCGCACACGCACACCAGCCCGCTGGAGGAGTTCAAGAGGTCAGAGACGACTTCTTTTTTTTTTTTAAGATTTATTTTGGGCTTTTTTCGTGCCTTTAATCCAGAGAGAGGACAGTGGATAGAGTCGGAAACCAGAGAGAGAGAGAGGACAGTGGATAGAGTCAGAAACCAGAGAGAGAGAGGACAGTGGATAGAGTCAGAAACCAGAGAGAGAGAGAGGACAGTGGATAGAGTCAGAAACCAGAGAGAGAGAGGACAGTGGATAGAGTCTGAAACCAGGGAGAGAGAGGACAGTGGATAGAGTCTGAAACCAGGGAGAGAGAGGACAGTGGATAGAGTCTGAAACCAGGGAGAGAGAGGACAGTGGATAGAGTCAGAAACCAGAGAGAGAGAGGACAGTGGATAGAGTCTGAAACCAGGGAGAGAGAGAGGACAGTGGATAGAGTCTGAAACCAGAGAGAGAGAGCGGGGAATGAGATGCGGAAAGAGGCCACAGGTGGAAGCGAACCCGGGCCTACCGCTTGAGACGAGAGTCTCAACACATGGGACGCACGCCCTAACCATTGCACCACCAGCGCGCCCCCAAAGACGACTTCTGATACATGATGCAGGGGGTTTGTTGTCATACACAGAGATGAATTGTGTTGTTTTAGAACCTTGGCCCCAGTTTTTCTACATGGTTGTAAATGGCTGAACGGTAAAAAAAACGCTGTTTCTCGTCTCTGCAGGGATCCTTTCTGGGAAGTTTTAAGACACTTGGAATAACAATCTTGGCGAATCAGAAGCAAAAAACAAACTGTGATTTTCTTCTCCTCCTGCCTGCAGAGTGGTGGTGCAGCGGTTCGTACAGCAGAAACTCTACCTGTTCCTCCAGCACTGCTTCGGACACTGGCCTCTTGATGCATCTTTCAGAGCGGTAGGTCCCAGCTGAGATGAATTCACATGAACCTTCTCTGTGTTTGTTCCCTGTGGAGTCTTAACTGTGTTACTCTGATAGCAGATTTTTTTTTTTTAGTTTGGTTCCTTGTTTTTGTCTGTTCTTCTCCAGCAGCAGGGATTTAAGGGCGGTTTCACATTAGGGGCCCGGATCCGAGTACACTTGACCCATAAGTCCGGTTCATTTGATCAGTGTGAACACAAACGTACAGTCTGCTTGAGGAGGACGTCAAGGGCACGATTCAAGTTTACTCCAGTACTGTCTGTGGGAGATGTGAACGTAACCGTGCTCAAACTAGGAAGTTGACAGCTACATTACGTGATTCTAAACGTCTCATGTCGCTTCAAAAACTGTCACAGGCCTGTTTCATCCTCTGAGCTGCACGGTAGATTTAGACTTACTCTTTAGATTTAGAGGGTCTTTATTGACATCTCAGAAATAACAAAAACATCCACAGTTAGCAGGTTGGACTCATCCCGCGAGTGGTCGCCATGGTTACTTCTTTCTGCTTTTTATCAGATTTGCAAACCAACTGTGTGCATACTGCCCCCTGCTGGATCAGACTGTGTTCATAGACAGGTGTACTCGAGCACAGAACGATGTTAGTAATGTGAACACAGACCAGCAAGTCTTCGTTTTCGTTTCTCAGTTGATGCCACAAGCAGCCTGTGATATTTTAAATGTATTTAACCAGGAGAACCTCATTGAGATTAAGAATCTCATTTGCAAGAGTGTCCTGACCAAGAGGGGGCAGCAGCACAACAAAGAGTTACAGACATAAAACACAGAGTAATTACAAACACAGTTGAACACGTCCTGAGTCTCAGAGCACAAAGTCATAAGTCAAAGTATCTACAACCTGAAGGATCTTCCTCACACACCTTCAATCTACTTTTAAAATGATTTAAAGAAACCAGCTCCCCCACACACAGATCATCCTGCAGGAGATTCCAGGCCGCCGGAGCAGCGTACCTGAAACTCCTTTTCCCCATTTCAAGACGCACTTTGGGAACAGATAACAACAACACGTTTTGTGACTGTGATATGAAGAAAGATCATTTGATTCATGCCTGTATTAACACTATTTGTTTCAGCACTTATTTCATTCTTAAAATGGATTCATTATCTCTTTGTGTAGGTGTTGGAGACGTGGCTGAGCTACATCCAACCCTGGAGATACACAGGAGAGAAGACGAATCCTCAGGTGGACCAATCCAGAACTGTGCCTGACAAATGGTGAGACTGACATCTCTGCCCGACGGCTTTAACTCAGGATCAGTTCAATTTAAAGCTTTAAGTCCTGCTCATTTAGATACAAAGTTGATGAAACAGAGTTCAGATGCTATTTCAGTTTGTTTGGTTCTGACACTCTCGTGTTCTTCCTCAGGGAGTCGTTTGTTCAGGAGAACCTGCTCATGTACACGAAGCTCTTCCAGGTGTTTCTGAACAGAACGGTGAGGACGGACCTCGTTAACGCCAAAAACGCTCTGATGGTCTTCAGGGTGGCCAAAGTGTTCGCTCAGCCCAACCTGGCCGAGATGATCCAGAAAGGTGAGGACAGAAACACACACACACACACACACACACACACACACACACACACACACACACACACACACAGAGGTATATGGGTCGCATTGTTGTATAAGAAGCAGTGATAGAAGTAGTGCATCTTATAAACCGGATTTAACGGTTTATATGTTAAAAGAAAACAACTAAACGAAGTCTCTCCGACCAGGAGAACAGCTGTTTCTGGAGCCAGAGCACGTCCTCCACCATCGACAACCACGCGGCTACCTGACGCCGAGCCAAGGAGGCAGCTTCCTGTCGTCACGGCAACGAGTGATGACAGATGTGGTGTTCAGGGTGAAGAGCCATGTGTATGCGTTGGAGGGACAGGACTGCCAGTACAAGCAGATGTTTGGCACTGAGCTCAGGGGAGCAGTAAGTTTCTCCATTAGATTTTTCACAGATTCATGAAAAATCGTTCACAGGTCATCGCCACACGGCGGGGAGTGTTGCTGATTTTTTTTTTTTTTATCCGTTTTTTCAGGTCATGAAGTTGATACAAATAATCGCACAGGCCAGACAAACAGCCAAGAGGATTTCAGATCACTCCAACGAGATGGCGTCCAACAACTCTTTCCTGTCCTGGTTCGGGATGGGCCCTGCTGACCACAACAACATGTTCACCGGGGCCGAGCCCGAGGAGAGCGGGGAATGTCTGAAAAAGACCCACGAGTTTCTGGAAAGAGCTCTCGAGAACCTGTGTCAAATCTTCAAGGTCAGATAACTTCATTTTGTTCTTTATTTCCGGCAAGCGTTATTACCCTTACAGTCTTTTATCAGAGTGAATATAATTTACCCAAACTGCTATGAATGTCTGAGACAATCTTCAGGGCGATCCATCCAATAGCTGTCCATGTTTCTCTCAGAACTACAAATCTTGACCTCATGGGAGTCCTGGAGGAGAGTCTGTGATTGGATGCATTCTGTTAAGACTCAATCGTCTTTAAGAAACAAATGTTTTCAATGCAGTTTTATATTTCTGCACGTTTAGGGCCGGCAGCGTCCACAACCTCCTTCTCAGAGCGCTTCTCACCATCACCTACTGTTGCTAGGTTACGAAAGTTAACGTCTGCTTCCTCATTAATCCGTTAGCTATCATCAAGAAAACGATGTAAAGGAGTCGTGTCCTGACATCAGCAGCAGAAAAACTGCTCACACCTGAAAACTGTTCCCTTCTAAAGATGAGTGCATCTCCTCCGCCATTGTTGTAGACAAAGCTGATATCAGAAGCCCCGCCCCTTTTGATTTGCTGGTGAGGGAGAAGTGGCATTGAAGAGCAAGGCGCTGTTCTCGAAGTTGGAGTGTTAAAAACTGAGAGTGCAGGGACAAAAAACAACGGATGGCGAGGGCGTTTTAGTGCTCAGGAAAACGTTGAACTACATCAGAATTGATCGCTGCAAACCGTCTCTGGGCACTGTGACGAAATGTGATAGATGTGATGTTCACTTAAAGCACGTTTTGAGGATTTTCCATGTGATTGATTGTCTGTCTGTGTGTTTGTAGCTGAACCAGGGGCAGCTGTCTCAGCTCATATCCAACCTGAGCTCCTCACAAGACGACGGAAACTCCAAGCAGCTTCCAGACTGCATCCAGGGCGAGAACGGACTCATTCTGACCGACCTGGGCCGGATGCAGGTCAGTACAGGAGGAGCAGGGTGTGCATTAAAGGTGTGGGCGAGGCTGCAAACAGAAACAACCCTGACCCCTGTACGTGTCTGTCTTTGGCTTTCTGTGCAGATCATAAGCGGACTGCGCAGGTTCGACCTTCACTATCAAGGAGACCCGGAGCTCCAGCCCATTAGGAGCTACGAGAACGCCCTGCTGGTCAGGCTCTTCTACAAGATCTCCTCTCTGGTGAATGAGAGGGTAAGTCATCTGCTCATTCTCTGGTTTATCCACCGAGACGTTAAATCAAACTTCTGTTTGCTGCTGGATCAGATTAATAACAAACAGAAGACTAAA
The DNA here is from genome assembly GCF_963930695.1 of Labrus bergylta. Lineage (NCBI taxonomy): Eukaryota > Metazoa > Chordata > Actinopteri > Labriformes > Labridae > Labrus > Labrus bergylta. Next base: position 32,193,275 of record NC_089199.1, read on the forward strand.
CCTGTTACAGATGAGCTGCTGGACACAGAGGAGAGGAGTGTTGTAGTCCTCGAGCTCAGTCAATCAGTCAATCAGTCAATCAGTCAATCAGTCAATCAGTATTTGTGTAGCGGCAAAAGTGTTGTCTCGAGACGCTTTACAAAAGAGCATATTGAATATATGCAGGAAGGATTTCTCCTTTGTTCCTGTTGTCCACACTTCCTCGCAGCTGAGGTCGGAGCAGGCCGTGCATGAATGGTGGTTGTGGGGACGATACAGTCCGCTGGTTGTGGCAGGGCGTCAGGGACATCGGGTGGTAGTCTAAAGACCGTTCTAGAGACCACTTTTTAAAGGTCTCTTGACTTAAATCTAAAGCATTTTTACCTGGGCTTGTCTCGGTCTCAAACTGGGACAGACTCTGGATTCTAAATCCAGACTGGTCAACACTAGTGCTGGGTATTGTCAACAACCTCACCATTCGATTCAACTTCGACTCGCTTCTTATATTTGTTAAATAATTATGTGTTTGTATTTGGTTAAAACAAACTGACTCAAAAAAGTATTTTATCGTTTTATTTTTCTTTAATAAACAAAGAATAAACCATGAAAGTACAGTATGATATAAAGTGCAAAATTGTGCCTGACCTGAGTTCACAGCACCCACAGGGCCCCCTAGTGGAGAGGGGTGTCATTACAACAGGGAAAAAACAATCTCAGGATTTCAATGAATCGATATTGAATTGGGAAAATAATAATTATATTATTATTGATGTTTTTAATCAGCTTCTTTGTCACCTCATATCTGTGATTAGAAGGAAAACTTTTCTTTCTAAAAGAACAAATCACTTCAATTCATTTGTAGTTTGATTTTTAACCCCCGGTCACGACTACAACTTACTTGTGTTACGGTCTAAGTGAGGAACACGCCTGCTGCACACAGGACTCTGATTTTCAGTGATATTTATGGTCTTGGTCTGGGTTACCTTGGTCTTGACTACAACACTACTGATGAGACTTTTCTTGGTGAAAACCAAACTTAAAGGAGAGTGGAAAAAGGACTGTGGTGTTTCTTGTGGCTCAAACACGACTCCTAACTTTTTCTTTTACAGACATTGTTCTTAGGTAAAGGCGGGGTTAACTCTTTAAAGTCCAGTTCAGCTGATTCAGATGTTTGCATTTCCTCTGGGTCATGTCTGATGTTAAAACTGCTCATGTCTCTCTCAGCTCAAACGTTAATGTCCTCTGTCGCCCCCTACAGTTTGGAGGACACATGGACGCGCTCTGCTCCCGTCCGGACTTCCTGGGTCGGCTGGGTCGTCACTACTTGGCTGAACAGGATTCGTCAGTGAAACTGAAGCACAGCCCGATGTCCCGGCGGACGTTGGAGAGGAACAGACAGCCGAGGCTGAGTCTGCGCTCGCTGGCAAGCTACAGGACGATCCTGCTGCTGCTGCTCTGCTACGTGGTGGGAGCGCTCCTGTCCTTTGGCCCCATATCCAGCACCCTGATCATCCTCACGGGGGGGTTCCTGTTCGGACTCTTTATGACGCTGTTTGGAGACAAACTGAAAACGCACTAACTGAGCTGCAGGGTTCTTACATGTCTGGAAAAATACACAAAACCAATTTCATTCATGCTCACTCAGTGCTTTTACTTTTTTAAGGCTTTTTTTTTCTTGATAAACTCACAGAGGTCACATCCACTCTTACAAAACCTTTAAGTGGTGTCATCCGATGTCTTTTCTAAACCTTCCAAATATTTCAAGATTTCAAGTAATATCATCTTAAAAGGCCAATATGGATGTTCACTCAGGTCACCATGTGGTGGACTCTGAAGCTTCAGTGTTTATCCAGCTCTGCATGGGTCTGTAAACCTTTCTGTGTTCTAACCTCTCTCCATTTTTCAAAAGCATCTCCAATATTGATCCTAGTTTGAGCACGTTTCTGCTCGTGGAGCTTATTAGAAACATGCAGAGGCTTTTTAGGTCGGGTACAATCACTTCTATCTGAACCACTTCTCTTGACCGCTTCCATCGCTGCAACACCTGTTGACCTGATAACTGCTCTCATATCTGACAAACCGAGGGGCGTCCAAAACGGCCGTGTGGGGGGGTGTCTTAAAAGCGCCTACCTTCTCTGGTCCAAACAAATCCAGAGCATTCAGGAGCAGAATCTAAAGTTAGAAGGAGGACATACTGGCTGCTGCATTGTTGTCAGAGAAGCCAGCACTTCAACATAGCATGTTTCCTTAATGATCAGAGAGTAAGATACCTTTATCATCTCACTCTCTACACATCTTTAAACTGAGGAGCTGCTGCAAACTGAAAGTTTACAGAAACCTCAAACAGTTGCCTAAAGAGTATATTTGACTTCCTGTGGAGAGAAATCTTCAGCTCTTCCTCTGCTACAGTGAAGTCAGCGATCAGAGCCAGATCGGGTGTTAACAGGGTAAAAGTTTATGTCTGTTAATTTCATACAAATAAAGATATTCCAGATTTCTTAAAGGGATGGCAGCTTTTTAAACTGTGTGGGAACCCTGTTGTCAGTATTTGTTCTTGCTTTGACTGCTTAACTGTATAAAATGTTGTCCCTCTAACTTTGTAAATAAATACAGAGTGTTAACGCTCTGTTATTCAGGCTTTTTTATTTTTAAAACAAGCACCTGGAAACTGGTGCAGTACATTGAAAGTACTCGATGGAAAAAACTGACTATTTTTCTCAGACGGGATGCGTTTGTCTGTTAGAGTCAATAAACTGTTTGCACTCGATGGTTGTTCTGTTGTTAATGAAGAAGTATTCCAACCTTATGCTGAAGATAGTAAAGTGTATTTGCTATGGCCGGTAATAATCATCCTCCTCTTCTTTGTCTCAGGGCGCACTCACACTACGAAATCCATACCTCACCCAAGGACATCCACTTTTTGGAATTTATTTGAATAAGACAAAAAAGGAAAACAAAACGCTAAAAATGTTATTGTAACATAAACTGTTGTTGTATTTGGAGGAGGTGGAAGAATACAAATGTCTAGAATTACCCTTTAATGCACATTTTTCTCAAAATTATTGGGAGCGCTGAAAGCTTTGCAGTTATGTTGCGCGCCCCACGTACGAAGACTGTGGTCCTCGTTGCAGCTGCTGTGGGTTTGAGTCCGACCTCGGCCCTATTCTTCAAAATTATTTTAATAACTGCCTTTTTTCATTCTTTGATTCTGATTTATTTTATTGTATTTATAGTTTTTATATGAATCAATATTCACCCTTTTAAATTGTAGGACTCTGCGAAAATATTTCACACGATTACACATCTTTAAAAAAAAAAAAACAACAACAACTTCATGAGGTCGAAATTCAAAAGTCAGTGCCCCAGTTGGGCCACCCCAGTACAAAAAGTCTGGACATGCCCCTGACTACTCTGCTGTAGTACAGCAACACAAATAAACACAGGAAATAAACATTTTACAACAAATATCAGTATTAAATAACAGAAAAAAAACAAAAACAGGAGGTGATAACCATTTACATTTCTAAATAAAGTACGGTCATTTTGTTTGTCAGTTTCTTATTTGTGAGGGTTAGAATTTTTAACAGGATAACTGTGTTTTCAAATCTGTAGTTTTAAAACTATAAACAGGATAATTTGTAAAGCCATTTCACTTTATTTAAGTAATATTTAGCTAAAATTAGGATCAAATTAATTTAATATGATTAATTTGAATATGAGTACGGAAGAGGATTAGGGCCAGACATGAGGAATAAATTACAATATGAGGAGGAGGTTTTTCATTAGGAACTTTGAGAAGAAGTAGAAATGTTGAGAATTAAATGGAAGTACATCTAGACTGCTCAAATTCGGCTTCCCGAAATATCAACTTTTTTCTTGAATTGCATAAACGAAAAAAATCTGTCTGGTCTGACCACAATCCTCTTCCATATCAATTTCTCATTTGTGAGATTTAGAAAAAAAATTTTTTTGCAGAGGTTAAATTAGTTTTCAAATCTGTAGTTTTAAAAGTACAAACGGAGGATAATTTGTGATTTTATAGAAGTAATATTTATCTTAAATCAGGATGAAATTAATCATCATTCATTGTCTGCGAAATTCGACTAAAAAGAAAATCAGTAATACAGCCACATTTTGTGAATCTTTACTCTGGAAATCAAAGAAATCCTACTCGTTGCGATGTCGAACTACAAGTCCCATCCGGAAGTCGGGCTGTGTCGTCATCTAACGTCGACTCATTCGGTGACGTAGCGCGCAGCCGCCGGGAGAAGTTTGAAAATAAACGTGAAACTTTTTATTTCTCTAACGGTGAATGTCAGCGTCGTTTGATTGATCCCAACGAGCAGAGTTTGAAGAGAACGGCGTCCTGAAGTGACGGCTCGTCGCAGAGGGAGCTTCTTTATCCCGGTGAGTGTTTATTTAAATTCAAAAGTAGCCGCTAGCTGCTGAAGCTGTTGGTGTTTGACATGAGGCGACCGACTGTCAACACGCTGCAGCTGCTCTCTCTCTTCTGCTGTAGAGACACGTTTGTTCACAGTTATGTCGTTTAAAGGAGGAGAGCTTGTAGTTAAATATAAATAAAGCTTAGGAAGCTGTTTGACTGAAGGAAATGAAGCTAAGTTTGCTAACTGTCACCTTGTTGCCGCGTTAGCAGAGGAGACACCTGTTACCGTGTCACGAACACGCGCTTTAAACTCTCACAGTCCCCGAGTAGCTTCATCCAGCCTGCTCCACGATGTGTAAACATCCAGCCTGCTCCACGATGTGTAAACATCCAGCCTGCTCCACGATGTGTAAACATCCAGCCTGCTCCACGATGTGTAAACATCCAGCCTGCTCCACGATGTGTAAACATCCAGCCTGCTCCACGATGTGTAAACATCCAGCCTGCTCCACGATGTGGAAACATCCAGCCTGCTCCACGATGTGTAAACATCCAGCCTGCTCCACGATGTGGAGACATCCAGCCTGCTCCTGGATGTGGAGACATCCAGCCTGCTCCACGATGTGTAAACATCCAGCCTGCTCCACGATGTGTAAACATCCAGCCTGCTCCACGATGTTTACACATCCAGCCTGCTCCACGATGTTTACACATCCAGCCTGCTCCTGGATGTGTAAACATCCAGGAGCAGGCTGGATGTGTAAACATCGTGGAGCAGGCTGGATGTTTACACATCCAGCCTGCTCCACGATGTTTACACATCCAGCCTGCTCCTGGATGTGTAAACATCCAGGAGCAGGCTGGATGTGTAAACATCGTGGAGCAGGCTGGATGTTTACACATCCAGCCTGCTCCACGATGTATAAACATCCAGCCTGCTCCTGGATGTCGAGACGTCCAGCCTGCTCCACGATGTGTAAACGTCCAGCCTGCTCCACGATGTGTAAACATCCAGCCTGCTCCACGATGTGGAGACGTCCAGCCTGCTCCACGATGTGTAAACATCCAGCCTGCTCCACGATGTGTAAACATCCAGCCTGCTCCACGATGTGTAAACATCCAGCCTGCTCCACGATGTGGAGACGTCCAGCCTGCTCCACGATGTGGAGACGTCCAGCCTGCTCCACGATGTGTAAACATCCAGCCTGCTCCACGATGTGTAAACATCCAGCCTGCTCCACGATGTGTAAACATCCAGCCTGCTCCACGATGTGTAAACATCCAGCCTGCTCCACGATGTGTAAACATCCAGCCTGCTCCACGATGTCTAAACGTCCAGCCTGCTCCACGATGTGTAAACATCCAGCCTGCTCCACGATGTGTAAACATCCAGCCTGCTCCACGATGTGTAAACATCCAGCCTGCTCCACGATGTGTAAACATCCAGCCTGCTCCACGATGTGTAAACATCCAGCCTGCTCCATGATGTGTAAACATCCAGCCTGCTCCACGATGTGTAAACATCCAGCCTGCTCCACGATGTGTAAACATCCAGCCTGCTCCTGGATGTGGAGACATCCAGCCTGCTCCACGATGTGTAAACATCCAGCCTGCTCCACGATGTGTAAACATCCAGCCTGCTCCACGATGTTTACACATCCAGCCTGCTCCTGGATGTGTAAACATCCAGGAGCAGGCTGGATGTGTAAACATCGTGGAGCAGGCTGGATGTTTACACATCCAGCCTGCTCCACGATGTATAAACATCCAGCCTGCTCCTGGATGTCGAGACGTCCAGCCTGCTCCACGATGTGTAAACGTCCAGCCTGCTCCACGATGTGTAAACATCCAGCCTGCTCCACGATGTGTAAACATCCAGCCTGCTCCACGATGTGGAGACGTCCAGCCTGCTCCACGATGTGGAGACGTCCAGCCTGCTCCACGATGTGTAAACATCCAGCCTGCTCCACGATGTGTAAACATCCAGCCTGCTCCACGATGTGTAAACATCCAGCCTGCTCCACGATGTGTAAACATCCAGCCTGCTCCACGATGTGGAGACGTCCAGCCTGCTCCACGATGTGGAGACGTCCAGCCTGCTCCACGATGTGTAAACATCCAGCCTGCTCCACGATGTGTAAACATCCAGCCTGCTCCACGATGTGTAAACATCCAGCCTGCTCCTGGATGTCGAGACGTCCAGCCTGCTCCACGATGTGTAAACGTCCAGCCTGCTCCACGATGTGGAGACGTCCAGCCTGCTCCACGATGTGGAGACGTCCAGCCTGCTCCACGATGTGTAAACGTCCAGCCTGCTCCACGATGTGGAGACGTCCAGCCTGCTCCACGATGTCGAGACGTCCAGCCTGCTCCACGATGTGTAAACGTCCAGCCTGCTCCACGATGTGGAGACGTCCAGCCTGCTCCACGATGTGGAGACGTCCAGCCTGCTCCACGATGTGTAAACATCCAGCCTGCTCCACGATGTGGAGACGTCCAGCCTGCTCCACGATGTGGAGACGTCCAGCCTGCTCCACGATGTGTAAACATCCAGCCTGCTCCACGATGTGGAGACGTCCAGCCTGCTCCACGATGTGTAAACATCCAGCCTGCTCCACGATGTGGAGACGTCCAGCCTGCTCCACGATGTGGAGACGTCCAGCCTGCTCCACGATGTGTAAACATCCAGCCTGCTCCACGATGTGGAGACGTCCAGCCTGCTCCACGATGTCGAGACGTCCAGCCTGCTCCACGATGTGTAAACATCCAGCCTGCTCCACGATGTCGAGACGTCCAGCCTGCTCCACGATGTGTAAACATCCAGCCTGCTCCACGATGTGTAAACATCCAGCCTGCTCCACGATGTGTAAACATCCAGCCTGCTCCTGGATGTCGAGACGTCCAGCCTGCTCCACGATGTGTAAACGTCCAGCCTGCTCCACGATGTGGAGACGTCCAGCCTGCTCCACGATGTGGAGACGTCCAGCCTGCTCCACGATGTGTAAACATCCAGCCTGCTCCACGATGTGGAGACGTCCAGCCTGCTCCACGATGTCGAGACGTCCAGCCTGCTCCACGATGTGTAAACGTCCAGCCTGCTCCACGATGTGGAGACGTCCAGCCTGCTCCACGATGTGGAGACGTCCAGCCTGCTCCACGATGTGGAGACGTCCAGCCTGCTCCTGGATGTGGAGACGTCCAGCCTGCTCCACGATGTGGAGACGTCCAGCCTGCTCCACGATGTGTAAACGTCCAGCCTGCTCCACGATGTGGAGACGTCCAGCCTGCTCCACGATGTGGAGACGTCCAGCCTGCTCCACGATGTGTAAACATCCAGCCTGCTCCACGATGTGGAGACGTCCAGCCTGCTCCACGATGTCGAGACGTCCAGCCTGCTCCACGATGTGTAAACGTCCAGCCTGCTCCACGATGTGGAGACGTCCAGCCTGCTCCACGATGTGGAGACGTCCAGCCTGCTCCACGATGTGGAGACGTCCAGCCTGCTCCTGGATGTGGAGACGTCCAGCCTGCTCCACGATGTGGAGACGTCCAGCCTGCTCCACGATGTGGAGACGTCCAGCCTGCTCCTGGATGTGGAGACGTCCAGCCTGCTCCACGATGTGGAGACGTCCAGCCTGCTCCACGATGTGGAGACGTCCAGCCTGCTCCACGATGTGGAGACGTCCAGCCTGCTCCTGGATGTGGAGACGTCCAGCCTGCTCCACGATGTGGAGACGTCCAGCCTGCTCCTGGATGTGGAGACGTCCAGCCTGCTCCTGGATGTGGAGACGTCCAGTGTTAAGAAAGAAAACGGACCAAACAACGACTCGATTTAACAGAACAGAGAGGAGCGACGTGAGGCTGGTGTTAGATCGAGATTTGTCTACCTCGCAGGACAATTCACGATCAGAGGAGCTGCTTATCAACAGCAGGCATGGCAGGGAACAGCTGGGGCCCCGGGCCAATAGGAGGCCCCCCCTAAAGGCTGACCTAACACATTTTAAACCACAGTAAATACCTTAATGAACCAAAACTAACTTTCAAAATAAAAGCAGAGCAAAGGAGAAAATGTTTATTTAGAGTGGGGGATTTGCAGAGTTATTAAACAACTTGGCGGGGCCCTTTCTGTCTCATTTAAAAAAAAGAAATGAGAGCTGGATCTCCCTCCAAATAGATTAAAGTCAACCTGATGAAGTTTTTTGTTATTAACATGATGAAGCGTTCATCACTTAAACGTCCAGTTATGATCAGGCAGAGAATCAGGAGTAACAGCCTCAGCGTGCCTCTAGAGAGAGGGGGGAGGATCCCTGAAGTTCCCCTGGTTCCCCTGGTTCCCCTGAGAGACACTAAACCTCCTGTGGATCCTTCTCTGTAAAGGTTTTTCCTGTTTTCTCGTCCTTGTGCGAAAATAAAAAATGATCAACTCAGCAAAACACTACGACGACGTTCTCCCTGGAGAGACTGAAAATATGAACCCCATATAGAAATATTATTGCCCCTTATCCTTCTCTGAGATCAGCAGCTTTTCACTCTGCGTTGCTGTCCTTTTTAAACGGCTATAAAGACGTCTGGATTTTGAACATGTCAGACAACGTGTCATTAACGTTTTCTTTTCCACCTGTACTAAACTCTTAAACTGGTTAGTGTAGGAGAAAGACGTTTTCTGTCCCTTCAAATTCAGATTTACAGAAACGTTCTCTGTGTTGAACTCTCCTCTGTGTGTCAGGCAGAAATGTCTTCCCCAGAAGAAGAACCTTCAGGCGTCCCGTCGTCTGCCGCCCCCGTGCCGTCCGCCGCCGTGTCGTCCGCCCCGGCTGCTGCTGCGGACATTCATCCTAAAGAGGAGCTCAGGAAGCTGCTGGACGAATGGGAGGAAGTAGAGACCGGCACCACGGAGCAGCTGGTGTCCGTCCTGACTAAGTGAGCGGTGTTTGTTTTATCGGCTAAGACGTATAAATCTGTACTTCCTGTTCATCGAGGAGGTGACCTTGTCTCATCTTTCTGCAGAGTTTCTGAGCTGATCGAACGCAACACAGAAATGTACTTCAAAGAAGACCCCGATCCGTTTGACGATCGCCATCCAGGTCAGAGTCCGTTTACTCTCAACATGAAATCTTTTTTAAACTTGATGTATTGTTTGTTTGTGTTTTAAACTCTTTATTTCCCAGGCCGTGTTTCCTTGAGTTTCTGACTGCTGTGTTTTTATTCTTCAGTTCGAGCTAACCCCGGCTGCGTGCTCGGACAGCTCCTGAAGACGATCTTTCAGAACGATGAATTCGCCAACGCGGTGAGGACTCTCGTTTTTGTGATGTGGTTTGTGAAGTCCAGCTTTGACGGATGAGTTTAGATATTTATCTGATAATCTGCGTTTGCCTTTAAAGACAAACAGCAGATTGTTTATTTTTAGGTTGTAATGGTGTGAATGTACTCTGAGTATGAACACACGAGATCAGAGTAAAAACATGTCAGACTCAGGATTAATATCATGACGTTTACACTTCTTACTGTATGATAAACATAGACAGAGGTGACTGGGAGATAGACCAGTGGTTCTCAACTGGTTTAGCCTAAAGACCCACCACCAACTCCTTCATGAACATCGTCACCCAAATTTCAGATATTTTTTCAACCAATCAGATTTATTGAGCATTAAGGTGCTGTTGACGTCACCGGCGCTCTTTTGTCAAATATAAGAATGAATGAAGAAACTAATAACACACTTTCCCTTTAAGGTGTTTAAAACTGTGTCTGTGCCGGTGTCTTTGTCAGCTGTGATGGTGAAGACAGGAAGCTGAAGGTGTTCTCTGTTTGTTTTCCAGCTGTTGGACACGTACATCATGACCAGCAGAGAGCTGAGTCTGAACACGGCCGCCTGTCGTCTGCTCCAGAACATCATGCCGGGCGTGGAGACCTCGGTCGTCTTCCAGGAGAAGGTCAAACTTTAGAAAGTTGTGAGGGTTATTTCAGCAGAACTCAGAGCTGGAAGTGTAGAAGTAATGTGATTAACAGCAGAGACAGAGTTATTGGTTTCTATTTCAACTTTTAAACTCAAGATATCAATCATCCCAGGAAGGTGACTTATTTCAACGTAAAGAAATCTGTTTTAAGCGTTTTTAAATTCGAGTTTTACTAAAGAAGAGATTTAAAGATAAATATTACCATTTATTAGTTATTGTTTCTATGGCAACCCCTGAATAAATCAGACCTGTGTGTGTTACAGGAAGGTCTGGTGGAGACGTTGTTCACCTGGGCTCGTGAAGCAGAGCGACCGCTGTGCGTCTACAGCACGGGCCTCCTCGCCAGAGCCATGAGCGACCAGGAAGTGGCGGTCGGCTACCGAGAACAAAACGCTCAGCTGGTGGGTTTCACACGCACGTCTCGTCTTTCACTTGACTTTCCTGCCGGTTTGCTCATCACAACTTTAACTTCTAACAACAAACAGGAAACCTTCATTTATTTATTTTGACTGACCCGCTGAATGAACGCCGTTGACTCCATGAAGTCTTTGTCTGCTCAGTCAGCTCACCATGATGTGCTCGTGCTCTCACTGAATGACCCAGTGTTCGTGGTTTAGAAAACTAAAAGATGAAGTTCTGTCCAACAAGATGGAAAAAAGTGAAACTTCAGAAGTTTTGGAAACCATATATCACAAAGAATTATGTGTTTTTAAGTTAAATTTACATTTTCCGATTTTAGTTTTTTTGCATTAGTCATGATTTCCTCCAACAATCTTGAAAAAAACCTCTTCATGTTTCTTCTCTGGACTTCCAGGTACCGCTCATGATTCAGCGCCTGCACGAGCTGCAAAGTGAAGAGGCAAAGAGTCACTCTAATCCCAAAAAGGCGCTCCAGAATCTACCTCAGGACTCTCCTCAAACCTCAAACATCTCAACAGACCGGCATGAAAAGCCAGAGAGGGAGGACGAGGGAGCGGAGGAAGAGAGAAGCGAGAGAGACGGAGAGAGCAGAAGGCCGGCGTCAAAGTGTTCCAAACCTTTGTCGCAGCTCGGCTCGGCCGTGAAGAACAGCAGGAGTGGACCCAGCTCCACCCGACTGCTCCCAGGCTTTGTTTATCAAGCAAGCCAGGAGTCCACCTCGAAGGAGACGGAGGACAGGCAGGGAGAGGGAGGAGGAGGAGGAGGAGGAGGAGGGAGGAATCGAGCGGTGAAGGAGAACGGGAGGAAGGCTAAGCAGAAACTCAACTTCACCTCCTCCAACATGACCGAGGAGGAGGAGGAGGAGGAGGGAATGGAACCCAGAGACCAGCCAACCAGCAGCTCCTCCTGGTCCGAGATGAGCTCCATGGTGATTGGCTCGGACTACTGCTTGTCACCACTGAGCCCGGCCATGGAGCAGAGGCTCATCCTGCAGTATTTAACACCGCTCGGAGATTACCAAGAGGTGAGACCACTCCCACTCCCCACCCAGAATCATTTACTAAAAAAATCCAGTCAGAGGACAGAGTCTCTGCAGACACAGTCACCAGCACACATGTATGGAGGCCCAGAAGGGACAATGGAGCAACTTTACTTTTTCATAAGTCTGTATTTATTTATTCGGACAAAGCTACAAAACTCTACCTTTAAAACATTACAAGCAAATTCAGAAATAGCAACTTTGGAGCTAAATTGCAAGTCTTCATATTTGTCCATTTCTCACAAATGCTCCTGTGTTTGCAGTGTTGAACGATGTTATTGCATTCTTATCTTTGTCTCCCCTGCAGCTGCTGGCTGTCTTCATGCAGCTCGACACCCGCTCCTTACTGTTGAACTACATAGACCTGAGGAGGACCAAAAATGTGCAGCTCACCTATGATGCACTTCTGGTAAGACCGATGTCCTCGAAAGCCACCAAAAACACAAAGACATGAGAACGTGCCTTCATTACTAACTTCATCATTACATTTAAAGAGACATACACACCAAACGGAGCGTTCAGAGAGAGCTGGTTTATACAGGGTCACAAACCTCCTCTGGTGTTTGATTCATGTTATATTTTGACCAAAGCACAGCACATATGTTTCATTTACACCACAGAGGACTGTTTGAAAAGGTGGAGGAGGGGGATGATATGTCCTCTTTAATGACACTCTCAAATTGAAAATAATAATGTCATCTTGGTAACCTAAAGGACCACATTATCGAGAAATAGGTAATCTGGAGCAGTGTGAGTGCAGGCCAGCGGGGGAATGGGAGACAAGAAAGCTTAAGATTCTGTTTACTGAGTTGTCTCATCATGTCAAACATTTGTTTACATTAGTTAAGGTTCTACAAATAACGCTTCAGTTTTCCTTTACAACTCAATCCCTTCACTTGTTTTGTAAATCCAGTTTGGGGTGTAATGATGGAAGCCGTGTAGTCCTTGATCTTCCTCATCCTTCAGTCACTCAAACATCCAGCTCCTCCCCATAGAGGAGCACGTCTGTGTGTGAGGAATAAAATAAATTCTTGTGGGTGGGACTGTTGACCTAGACTAAGATTACATTTTGTCCAACTTTAGTCAGTGATGTCTTACCTTTATACCACAGAACTCCTCAGTTATTTGATTTTTCTAAGGTGGTACCCCAGATGAAGGGGTTTACATGGCCTTCAGGGCATCTGCAGATCTTGAAAAGCAGCCTCTGTTCATGGTATGTGCGCCCCATGTTTAGAGGCTCATATTTGGATGAGACCTTTGGCTTCTATATCTATATCCTATATCTCAATAAAGGCCCAAAAAGCCTAAAAATAAACTGTTAAAAAAAACAAAAACAGTCTGTGAACATCTTAAGCAAACTTCTATCACTGTTGTGACATGCTGGAACATTTCTTTTAACTGATTGATTTGCTGTTTTAAGAGTTGAATCAAAGAGTCTCGCCCTCTTCCTCTCTTCTCAGTATCTCGCCTCGCTGCTCCTCCACAAGAAGTTTGCAGCGCAGTTCATCGCTCACGGAGGAGTGCAGAAACTTCTGGAGATCCCGAGGCCTTCGATGGCAGCCACTGGAGTTTCACTCTGCCTGTACTACCTGGCGTACAATCAGGATGCTCTGGAGAGGGTACGGTAGACAGCAGAGAGACGCACACAGCTGGTTTGAATGCATGACGAGATTTAGATTTGTTTTCATTGGAGCTGCTTCTGAAGGTGTAATACTAATGCAGTGAAAGTTTGATTTTACTGATTGAGAATGACGTTGGACTGAGCGGATGATTCCCAGTTCTTTACCCCCCCTGTTTTTGTGTCCTTGTAGGTGTGCACCCTCCAGGACGGCGTGCTGTTAGGCATGGTGGCCTACGCTCTGTGGCTGCTGGAATCGTCTCACGCTTCAGGCGTCTGCCACGCCACCATGTTTTTCTCCATTTCATTCTCCTTCAGAGCGGTGCTGCAGCTGTTCGACCACCAGGACGGCCTGCGCAGGCTCGTCAACTTGGTCAGCACTACATTTTTTTACTTTCATTGAGTTAATAGTTCCAAAGTGGAGCATGGTGTTTTTAAATGTACTGTTACTGCCCTAAGTGTTAATGCATCTTAGCGGGTTTCCTTGTCTCCCTGTAGATCAGTACTTTAGAGATCCTTGACATCGAGCACAGAGGCTCCGTATTGGGTGATGACTTTGTTTTCTCCAGCCGGCAGATAGCCAAACACACCTGCATGGCCCTGCGCAGGTACTACCATGGATAGATGTGTGTATAGTTGATGAGTGGATGTGACAAAAAAATACTTAGTATATGCCAAATGCATGATGGATGGTCACTGTCTCCCCAGCTGCTTGGCTGACATAGTGGTGAACCCCAGGGCTCAATCATTGGTCCTCTACTTTTTGTGCTGTTATGCAGATGACACACATTTATACTTCATAGTCAAATCAAAACAACTGCATTAAATGCTCCAAGTTTATTTACATCTTTTTGCTCACTGCATCATAGACCCACTCATTATACCTGCAGCAGTAAACATCTTTGAGCACCAATGAATTCATACTCATTCCAAAAAGCATGGACTGATTACACTTTGTTTTTGATTCTCTTTGTTCAGGTACTTCGAGGCTCACCTTGCAGTTAAAACTGAACAAGTAAAACAGTCCCTGCACACATTGGAGGGAGGTACCACTGTTCCCCAGCAGCCATTTTACAAGGTATGTGGTGTAATAATCAGGATACCATTTGCACAGCATGTTCAGCTTCTTACATTTAAACCCTGTGTGTATGTATGTATGTGTGTGTGTGTGTGTTCCTGTATCCAGGCATACACGTACACCAGAGAGCAGTTTATCGAGATGATGGAGTTCCTCATCGATTGTGGTCCTCCTCAGCTGTACTGGGAGCCAGTGGAGGCTTTCTACAAAATGTCCTGTGTCCCTTTAATGCTGCAGCTGATATCGTTAGCCTGTGACTGGAGGACTTACTACGGCAGGTAAAGTCACATGCACACTTTCAGTAGTTATTGAGAATCATAACTTGTTGATTCGTTAAGGCAGGGATTCCCAAAGTGTTAGGGGGCCTGAAGTTATGACAGGGGGGGTCCAGGTCCATCCCTTTACTTAAGTTTCTGTCTCTCTTATTTTGTACCTTTACTGTCTATCCAGGAGTGACACAGTGCGGTACGCTCTGGACATCCTGGCCATGTTGGTGCTGGTTCCCAAAGTTCAGTTGGTGCTGGCGGACACTGTGGAGGTCCTGGACGAAACCAATTCTCCCGTTTCCACTGTGGGTCAGTAGATCTCTGTGTTTTCACTTTCAGTTCTTCAGATCTCTTTCCTCCTCGTGTACATCAGTGTCTCTCTCCTACCGGCTGCAGGTATGAGCATCATCCTGGGTGTTGCAGAGGGCGAGGTGTTTGTCAATGACGCTGAAATCCAGAAGTCTTCTCTACAGGTAAGAAGATGGTAGCCCTTTTCATAGGGCACCGTTACTAAGCTCCACTGTTGTTACACCTTAAAGTCTTTATATGTGATTTTTCTCACTAATATAAATCAAGTATCTCCTCTGAAAATAACTCTGTGAGTCATGACTGTCTACAATGGGTGTAACACCCGAGTCCCACTGTCTGTGATGTTTTCAGAGTTTTGAGTCCTATCTTCAGTTTGTTTACATCGCCCAGACGGCCGGCTGACTCCTCCCCTCGTGTATAAAAGTAGTTTAATTGAGGGACTAGAGAAAAGAAGAATAACATACTGTACTCACTGCTTAACTGTGTTTCTAGATCACGCTCATTTCAGGTAAATTTACATGCAGTGTGAAGATACCAGCATAATAAAGATCGCTAGCATAACAATGCAGCGCGAGTTGTTTTGGTTTCATGCTGGTGCTCAAGGACGACATCTGCTGGATCAAAATATCGCTTATAAAGCCTTTAAGACTTTCATATTGATTCTGCAACAGTAGTGTGATATTGGTGACCCAGTCTGTGAATTCACGTTGCCTTCGTGCGTTGCGGAAGCAGACAGGGAGCTCATCATAGACACACAATCAGACACACAATCAGACACACAATCAGACACACAATCAGACACACACAAAGCTCTGCTGTCTGTCGCTGGCTCTGCCGACCCCATCTCGCCCACTCTAAGGCCTCTGTTACTACCTCTGAAGACAGTACAGAGGGGGGATCCCTTCTTTCCCAATCACAGGGATGTAAATATCACACACCTGAAACGCGCTAATGGCTGATGCTGTTTAACTTAAAAATGTAAATAAATGTTTCAGTTTGTTTTTCATCCTCCAACCTGAACCCGTCTCCCCTCCTGTTTCCTCTCCTCTGTCTCGCTCCAGGTCATAATAAACTGTGTGTGCGCCCCAGACCAGAGCATGAACACAGCGGGGGCTTTCACTGTCACCCCCCTTAGGCCGTCCCTCCACCTCAAACAGCCGCCCGCCCCCCACAACAGAGTGCTGGTCCACATGTGGCAGGTGGTGCAGAACAACAACGGCATTAAGGTAAGAATGTGAGACGAACGACATGATTCAATGTTTAACCTTTAAAGTGCCCATGACCGTCCCACACATCCGTCTCCTCCAGGTGCTTCTGTCTCTGCTGTCCGTGAAGATGCCGATCACAGACGCCGACCTGATTCGAGCTCTGGCCTGTAAAGCTCTGGTTGGACTCTCCCGCAGCTCAGCGATCAGGCAAATCATCAGCAAACTGCCGCTCTTCACCAGCAGCCACATCCAACAGGTGAGCACCAGATCAGATCTCTGACCTCAGATCAGTCCTGCAAGCCAGGGTTCAAGTCTGACCTGTGGCTCTTTTCTCGCATGTCATTCATTCCCCTTTCTCTCTCTCTCTCTCTCTATCGCTCTCTCTCTTTCTCTCTATCGCTCTCTCTTGCTCTCTCTCTTTCTCTCTCTCTCTCTCCCTCTCTCTTTCTCTCTATCTCTCTCTCTCCCTCTCTCTTTCTCTCTCTCTCTCTCCCTCTCTCTCCCTCTCTCTTTCTCTCTCTTTCTCTCTCTCTCTCCCTCTCTCTTTCTCTCTGTCTCTCTCTCTCTCTGTCTCTCTCTCTCCCTCCCTCTCTCTCTCTCTCTTTCTCTCTCTATTTGTCTCCCTCTCTCTCTCTCCCTCTCTCTTTTTCTCTGTCTCTCTCTCTCTCTCTCCCTCTCTCTCGCTTTCTCTCTCTCTCTCTCTCTTTCTCTCTCTCTCTTTTTCTCTCTCTCTTTTTCTCTCTCTCTCTCTCGCTCTCTCTGTTTCTCTCGCTCTTTCTGTCTCTCTGTCTCTCGCTCTCTCTCTCTCTCTCTCTCTCCCTCTCTCTCTTTTTTCTCTCTCTCTCTCCCTCTCTCTCTCTCTCATGTACTCATGTTTTATTTCTTCCTCCCCAGCTGATGAAGGAGCCGGTGCTGCAGGACAAACGGAGCGAGCACGTCCGTTTCTGCAGATACGCCGCTGAGCTGACGGAGCGAGTGTCGGGAAAGCCCCTCCTCATGGGTACGGACGTCTCGCTGGCTCGTCTGCAGAAGGCCAACGTGGTCGCCCAATCACGGATCACCTTCTCTGAGAAGGAGCTTCTCATCCTGATCAGAAACCACCTGGTGACCAAAGGGCTGAACGACACAGCGAACACGCTCGTTAAAGAGGCCAACTTACCCGTTAACTCCTCCTCCTGTGTCACGCCTCCCGCCTCCGCACTCATCCCAAGGACATGCAGGTTACCTCGGGTTGGATCCTCTCCGGCGTCCTCCGCTGCAGCCTCCTCCACCACTCCCTATCGCTCCCCTGTCCTTCCTCACGCCTCGTCTGCCTCTGCCATGCTCCCCCCTCCCCCTCCTCCTTACCCGTCCTGTCACTCGTCACCTCAGGGACAGGCTTCACCTCTGCTCGGACGCATTTTGTTCACGCGGGAACGACAAGCGACCCCATGCAACTCAGGAAAAAAATTCAGGGCTTTGAAACAGAAGTCTGACCACGGGGCTTTCATACAGGTCAGTTATTGTTTGATTATAGTTTTTATAATTTAAAGTTTGGTGGCTTACATGACACCATAAAAAAAAAAAAACGTTCCCAGATCAGAGTGCACCAGGTAAGCTATATTCATTCTCAAGAAACAAAAAGA
Source organism: Labrus bergylta (assembly GCF_963930695.1). Lineage (NCBI taxonomy): Eukaryota > Metazoa > Chordata > Actinopteri > Labriformes > Labridae > Labrus > Labrus bergylta. The sequence goes on from NC_089199.1 coordinate 32,211,158, forward strand.
GAAACAAACTACAACAAAACAAACTAAATAAACAGAATATCCTGTCTTCTTTTCCAAGCTTTTGAAACAAAATTATCAAGTTTAAAAACATCAAACTTAAACAGCCATTCCAGTTTCTGCACATCTGTCCGCCCCAATATTTCAGATTTTTCTTCATGAAACAATAATTCTCTTAAATCATCAGATTTTGTACGATGCAAAAGAAAATGGGACTCTGTTTCAACTTCGTCCAACTCACACATCTCACAAAGTCTGTTTTTGAATCGATCGACTTTAACGGCCAGAGGGAGAATACCAGATCTTAACTGTGCGACTGAGGATCTTTGGCTCTAGATATATATATGTATATGTGAACACAATTGTTGGCAACATCTTTTTGCAATTCAACAGTTGTGCAGGACTTTTTGAAGGACTCCCTCCTCCCCCTTTGCTCCTGTCGTTTTTTAAGCTTCACTCTCATGTTTTATCATCAGTAAAATAACAGAGACTGTATTGCTTCATCGTATCCAAGAGTATCAATCTATCTAAAACCTTACTCCCCAGACTCCGGCCATGAAGAAGCAGCTGGAGCGCCACCTCCCGTCCCCTCCGTCCCTCGACAGCATCATCACCGAGTACCTGAGGGAACAACACGCCCGCTGCCCCAACCCCGTCACCACATGCCCCCCCTTCTCCCTCTTCACCCCGCACCGCTGCCCTGAGCCCAAACAGAGGAGGCAGGCGTCGCCCAACTTCACCGCCCGCCTCGGCAGCAGGGTGCTGTACCCCAAATACGGAGGTGTGGACAGAGGGTGTCTGGATCGACATCTCATATTTAGCAGGTAATGAAGAGACAAACACTTCAGCTCCAGAACCATGCTATGTTTCAAGGAGCCTCTTCTTTAGTGTTTTTAATTTATTACAAGACATTTAAAAACTCTCCCAACCTACACTCTGAAATCTTTGTTCAGGTTTCGTCCGATGTCGATCTTCCACGAGGGCGGTTTCACCTGTTGTGCCTTCTCAGCCCGCGAGCGTTTCCTGATTCTGGGAACCTACTCGGGTCACCTCAAGTTTTACAACGTCTTCTCTGGACAGGAGGAGGCGAGCTACACCTGCCACATATCAGCCATCACACACCTCGAACCCTCCAGGGTACGTTCACACACACACACACACACACACACACACACACACACACACACACACACACACACACATTATATAACGCCTGTGGGGCGATGGGTGACAAGTTGTGAGCAAATAGAATAATATCAAGTGATTTGGCCTTCTTATTAAAACACTTTAGCCTTTTTTAAGATTAACAAACATCGATATTTGAAGGACGTTAGCTTTCAATGTTTTAAATGTGAATATTTAAAGGGCTCCTTGTGTCTTCATGGAGCTTTTTAGGGACGTTCACAATCATTCTGCTTGTTTCTGTACAGCGAGAACTCTTATGGCATTGAGAAATAGAAGAGACTTTTGCACTTAAAGTTCCAGATATTTTCCTGAGACCTCCCAACTTGCAAATAGCATGTCTTTACTTAAAGGATCAATCAGTGAGATGTGTAGAGAGTGAGATGATAAAGGTATCTTACTCTCTGATCATTAAGGAAACATGCTATGTTGAAGTGCTGGCTTCTCTGACAACAATGTAGCAGCCAGTATGTCCTCCTTCTAACTTTAGATTCTGCTCCTGAATGCTCTGGATTTGTTTGGACCAGAGAAGGTAGGCGCTTTTAAGACACACCCCTACACAGCCGTTTTGGACGCCCCTCGGCTTGTCAGATATGAGAGCAGTTATCAGGTCAACAGGTGTTGCAGTGATGGAAGCGGGCAAGAGAAGTGGTTCAGATAGAAGTGATTGTACACATTTTTAACTTCAGCAGGTGTGACCCTGCGCTGTGCAACACATAGACAATGAATGAGTTTAAGAGCAGCATGCAGAGCTTACCGCGTTCTATCTGAAAGTCCTGATGTCAGGAGGATGTATTGGGTGCTGCACTGTTGAAAGAGAAGGCACTTAATGTCTGACGATATAGTAAGGACAGTAGACATCCTACTTATTGGTCATTTCAGTAAAATAAAATACCCTCATCCAAGTAAAAAGAAGTTTATTAAATCCTTTTTGTGTTTTTCCAGGATGGAAAGTTGCTCCTCACCTCGGCTCCTTGGAGTGAACCTCTGTCTGCTCTGTGGAGTGTGGACAGCGTCTTCAGCAGAAAGTAAAACTCTCTCTCTCACACTCACAGTGTTGGACGTTATGAGCTGTGACATGTTAAAGACTTTGGTTTCTCTCTCAGGCACTCGTTTGTAGACGATCACTACGTGGAGTTCAGTAAACTCTCTCAGGACAGAGTCATCGGCACCAAGGACCAAGTCGCACACGTATGTTCCCCCACTCAGCACATCTTTTTATTCTCTTGATTTCTCCGTTCTGTTAAATACAAAACAGTCCCACGTTCTTCTCTGATCTTTCCTTATGACGATGTTTCAGATCTATGACATCCAGACGGGTCAGAAGACACTCACCCTGAACGACCCCGCCCTGGCCAATAACTATAAGAGGAACTGTGCCACCTTCAGCCCCACGGACGACCTGGTGCTGAACGACGGCGTGCTGTGGGACGTGCGGGCGTCTATGGCCATCCACAAGTTTGACAAGTTCAACATGAACATCAGCGGGGTTTTCCATCCCAACGGCCTGGAGGTCATCGTCAACACAGAGATCGTATCCTTTGATCCTGATACTTTTTATATGAATTCTTTGCAGTGAATCGCTCGGCAGCTTGTTTTGTTAAGGCTGTCATGTTGAGACTTTTAAAAACACACGTTGGGTCTTTATAATTTCACTTGCCCCTAAATTCCAGCAGACGCGTCTCAAGCTGAATGTGTGTGCTTCCACTGGCTCTGCTGAGCTCCGTCAGTCCGGAGTCCTCTGCAGCAGATACGCAGGTCTTAATTTCTAGCCGGATGCCAGATGCATCAATTTACCACCGAGCAGATCAAGCGGGACAGGAAGTCAGTTTTATACAACATACATCGCATTATCTCGTGCAGTCGCGAGTGTAATCTGTAAGTACTTCAGGAACTCTTTTGTCTCTGGACTCCAGCTCCCTGTCTGTGCTGTAGAGTAGAATAACACTGATACATCTGTTTCTTTATTCATATTAAAGGCTTTATATGTGATTTTTTGATCCAGCAGATGTCGCCCTTGAGCACCAGCATGAAACCAAAACAACTGGCGCTGCATTGTTGTGTTAGCATGCTAATGCTAGCGATCTTTATTATGCTGGTATCTTCACACTGCATGTAAATTTACCTGAAATGAGCGTGATCTAGAAACACAGTTAAGCAGTGAGTACAGTATGTTGTTCTTCTTTTCTCTAGTCCCTCAATTAAACAACTTTTATACACGAGGGGAGGAGTCAGCCGGCCGTCCTGGCGATGTAAACAAACTGAAGATAGGACTCTGAAAACTCTGAAAACATCACAGACAGTGGGACTCGGGTGTTACACCCATTGTAGACAGTCATGACTCACAGAGTTATTTTCAGAGGATATACTTGATTTCTAGTATATTTAAGAGTGAAAAATCACATATAAAGCCTTTAACCTCAACTCCTGATTTAATGGAAACAACTCGTCCCACGTCGTCGTTAGTCATGCGCCTGATTATTGAATGGAAATGAACAATAGTTGTGATTTTCATTTTAACTGTAAGATAAAGAGGTGAAGGAAGCGGTTTGGATATTTCCATGTTGTTCTGTCGTTGTGGGCCTTGACGGTTTACAGTGGGACCTGAGGACCTTCCACCTCCTTCACACCGTCCCCGCTCTGGACCAGTGCAGACTGGTCTTTAACAGCAACGCCACCATCATGTATGGAGGTACGAGCTGCTTATTTTCATCCCTTACATCACTGACACACACAGACGACTCTGACGCACAGTGAGTCACTTCATGTCCTGGTTTGTCTCCCACAGCGATGCTGCAGGCAGACGACGAGGACGACGCCATGGACGAGCAGATCAAGAGTCCCTTCGGCTCGTCCTTCAGGACCTTTGACGCCACGGACTACAAGCCAATTGGTTAGGAGCACTTCCTGTTTGTATCAGACTTCATCGTTTGACTTCAGTACATTGTAGTTTGAGTGAAGAGTTGTATGTACAGACTCCCTAAATGAGGCACATGTTGCTTTATTTTTCATCTTTTTTTAACAGTAAACTCCACTGTGAAACGTTTTTGTGATCGATTTGAACTCCTCCAGTCTGAGGGGATTTGATTTGGTTTGAATGAGCTCAGTGATTTAGTACTTTTCCTCAGTTTTAACTTTGTGTTCTTTGATTTTCAGCGACCGTGGATGTGAAGAAGAACATCTTTGACTTGTGTACAGACAGCAAAGACTGCTACCTGGCTGTCATCGAGGTACTCCATCAGCACTTCAAAGATCTTTGTGTTTAGTCTGTATCATGTAAGAGGACGAGCCACGTTTGAAACCACAGACACTCTTCAACATGGTCGGTGTTTCTCTCTGTCTGTGTAGAATCAGGACACGGTGAGCTTGGACACGGTGTGTCGTCTGTACGAGGTGGGACGACAGAAGCTGGCAGAAGAGGGAGACGACGACGATCAGGTGAGACGCATGGAGCTGCAGGTGTTAGGTCTCTGTTCTGTTGACCTCTGACCTCTGAAGTCAGATGTCCGAGCTCGGAATGACCTCACATCTGAGTTGACTGCGTTCCAGTGATGAGTTGGCAACACAGATTTTTAACTTGAGTTCTTGGAGCGGCCGCACAAAAAACGGCGGAGCGCTCGGAAAAAGACGCTGCTCTGTTTCTCCAGACGGCCGCTTTCGTCTGCCAACGCTCTCTATTGATTAAAGACAACCGAAAGAAAAACTCTAGGTGGTTTATTCTTTATTCTTTATGCACATTGTGATGGCTTCAAACAAAATCAATTAGGTAAGCCATTGCTGAACGGGTTTAACACATTATCAAATAAAAACAAAAGGCCACCGCGGATCCAAAGTCAACTTATGAGCTACATTTATTAATAGAAAACTTCTCAGCAAAAACTAAACTTCACAAAATAAAATAAACAAATCAGATCGCTATATAATGTATATCCTGCTTCCCCACTCTCCCCCCAGGTGTCCTCAATCAACTTAAATTTCACTGCCGATACGCCGCGGCTCCGCCCCCAAGTGGGAAAAATAATGCCCCCAAATCAATTAACAAAATGTAAAACCAAAATAAGCCAGAATTAACAATAATATAAACAAATAATTCTAAATTCATTAATGTTTGGCTCTTCTCTATTTTATGCTCCTCCAGGATGAAGACCAGGACGATGACTCCTCGGACACAGATGATGATGACGATGATGATGACGATGATGACGATCTGGACACCGACCGGCTCATAGACGAAATGGTGAATGACGAAAACGCAGAAGAAGACGGGGACGAGTCGCCCTCTCCCACAGACGAGGAGGTAAGTGATTAAACAAACCACAGCCGTGTTCTTTAGTTTCAGCTGAGCAGCAGAAAACTCAGTGTGTTGTTTGCTTTTCCTGACATCGTTTCCTCCTCTTTAGATCTTTGTTTGTGTTGTTTTTACTAAAATCAATAATCTAGATGATCGTGAAGCGTTTATTGATGTGTAGTTTCATGTCCAGATGTTTCCTGTAGTGTCTTAAGTGGTTTATTTTGGCTGTGAGTGATGTGCAGTAATGTTTGTTTAAACTGGTCTTCACAGATTGCAGATCTTCTCGGCAGCAACAGCGATAACGACAACAGTGATGACAATGATGATGACGACTCTGAAGACTCGGATCATTCATACAGAAGTGATGAAGGATCGAGCGTGACTTTTGACTTTGAAAACATGTGTGAGTATCAGTAAACAAAAACAAACACACATTGAAGAATGGCTGATAAATATTATTGTACTTTGGAGCACAGGTGGCCTCACAGTTCGGCCGGCCGTATATATTGATATATACTCTCCACCTGGTTTCCTGCTCTGTCCACTGCCCTGTTGAATAAAAGCCCAAGAATTAATCCTAAAAATGTTTTAGTTTTATTACACTACCGGGTCCAATTCTGTTTATTGATTGGACGGCCGAAAAGACAAGAGAGACAGAAAGTTGGGGAGGACAGAGAGGGGTGTGACATGCAGCAGAGGACTATAGCTTCTTTATGTTTGTTGCCTGCAGTCTAAGGGTGCACTCACACTAGGCAAAGTTGTCCCGCACTGTGCTTAAGCATGATTGCCCCCCCTCCTCATTCCACCCGCTGGTCTGCACTCATACTGCTCCAGGACTAACCGAGCCTGTGCACGGTAACCTCTTGTACATAACATCATAACACAGCACATGCATGGCTTTAAGTTGTTATGATGCGTGCTCAGTTTACATGACAGACGGAGTCAAATGAAAACAAAAGGGACGCGCTGTCGAGTCTGTGTCTGCACATCAGAGAACAACACCAGAGATCATGACAGATACTTTACTGACTTTGAGTCTTATGTTGAGTCATGTTAGTCAGATACAGACAATGAAGGCTGCCCACGTCGTGTGCTTGTGCTCATGCGTGAACTGTACCGGGCCCAAGCACAAGCCAGGGCCGAGGAAGTGTACCGAGCTTGAGCACAGATCGGAGCGATCACACTAGTCAAACTAACTGGACTTTCAAGGTGACGCGTGCTTAGCCACGGTACGGATTGCCTGGTGTGACTAAAGCAACAAAGCCTCACAAAGAACAGCTGAATGAGTCAGTCATATTTTCAAAACTGAACCTGAACTGAGTTTCTTTACAACAGGCTGTTAATGTGTCATTCTGCTGTAAGGTTAGGAAGTCTCACTACTGGAGAAAGCCTCCAGCGGCCGCTGGAGGAACTGCAGTTTTTTAGCTTTAGCTTCAGAATGCTGCAGATAAACACTGAGGACTTTATATGAAGCCTTGCACTGACAGTATATATGCATGTGTGTGTTTCTGTGTGTGTTTCTGTGTGCGTGCGTGTGTGTTTGTCCTCATGTTTTAGTGTATCCAGAGCCCTCAGATGACGACTTGTCTCAGTTGCTTCGGGCTTACAGCAGCAGCTCGTCCCCCTGACCCCGGGATGAGATGATCGTCTCTCTTCTGTCAAAACGAAAGCCAACGTGGACTTTTCTTTTTAACCATCATTTCTCCTTTAACAGGCAAGTAAACTGTGAATACACCGCTATGCACTAAAGCTTCCCAGAGGAGGACAAAACATATCTCTGATTTACTCTCTATGTTCTGAACTTACGAGAGATGACAATGACGGCAAATAAATGATTACCCATAGTTCATGGGGCTCAGGAGAATAAACGGACTCTTCACTCGGCTGTCGGAGGATTGAGCTCGTTTGAAACATTAACATTTGTTTCTCTGCTCGACAGAAGAGGTTTCTCACGTTTAAAAAACATTTTCTCACAGTCTTGAGCTCACATGACCTCTCGACTAACAGAGGAACGTGATCGTCTGTCGAGGAGTTTTCATTATATGTCCCCCTGTGTTCTCATCAATGAATCATTCAGGTTAAATCTAAAGCGCAGAATATAAACACCTGGATGTGATATTAGATTTTCTTGAATCCTCTAGACGCGCTGTTTGTAAGACTGAATCCATTTACTTCCTCTGAGAGTGGATTAAGGTGTTGAACTCTAAAGTTTCATGATTAAAGGGCAAATATTTCAATAAAGTCAGTAAGGAAGCACAGAAACAGCCGGGCGCCTTTAATACTTTGGAAACCACTTATATTTTCTCAAACTTGATCTTTACGTCTGCTCATGGATCTGATTGGCTCCTCCTCCACCCTCATCTCTGCTTTGCCTCCAGATTTTACAAACTTCTGTTTTACCGTTCAAATCATCAAAAGTAAAAACTTTTAAAGAATTGAACTGCCCTCTTCTTTAGGAAGCAGTAGATACTTAATGTGCACAATGTCTAAACAGCAACTGTGCAATCCAATGCACTGCTGCTTTGCTCATTTTGAGCCCGTTGTTTTCATTAAAGGTGACATATCCTCCTCCTCTCCAACCAGTTTCAATAAGTCTAAGAGCTCCCCAAAATGTCTGTGAAGTTTCTTGTTCTAAATCCACTCTGATCCTGTATTTGATCATGTCTATAAACCCCTCTATTTCAGCCCTGCTCAGAACAGGCTGTTTCTGTGTCTGTACCTTTAAATATGTAAATGAGCTGTGTCTGACCACGCCCCCTCTCTGGAAGGGCTTGGGTGTACTCGGTGCTTTCCCGCTCCATGTCTTATTGTTTACGGTGAGAAGGCAGACTCAGAGGGCAGAACAAACACCTAGCTGTGGGAGTGTCACCCACCTGGGGGAGGGGCTACTGCCCTTTGTGATGTCATGAAGGGGAAATCTCCAAAACGGACTGTTTGAGCACACATTTTCTGAAAAGTGGAGCAGGAAAAAGACGGAGAGGATGGACTTTTCTCATCATTGGGGGATTTGTAGACGGACTAGAGACACATTAGTTTTATAATATTTTTTTTGCATCATATGTTACCTTTAATATTAATTATAATTACCCCTGAAATCCCACAAAAATATTTTTGAGGGTAACCTCGATGTGGAAGGGTTTTATTTTTGTTTGGATTTTTCAGTTTTGTAATTTAAGTTATTTTTTACTTTTAATTTATTTTAGCGCATCTCAACGAGGAGGTTTAAAGCTTTTGAGAGATATTTGGGAGAAATGTTAGGAGCTCTCTGTGTGATTGAGGCTTTTAGCGTCTGCCTGTCCTCCAGGACAGAATGAAAGGCTAAAAGACTGAAAGCACAGAACGAGCCTTTCAGACATCTGGAAAAACTTTCATATGTTCGTGTGCTTTCAGTAAAAATCTAAATCACAGTAAAAGCTGAACAGAGCGGCTGAGCTGTTAGTGTTGAATCCTTCGCCTGTGGTGATGGTCGCCTCTTTGAGTTTGTAGCAGCTGATGAATTTGGCCAGCTAGAATATTGGAATAGTTGTCATAAAGTACATTTATGTGATTACACTCTGCAGGGATTGTTTCTTCTAACGTAGCTTGATTTGTTAGAGTGTCCATGTGAAATCTGACTTTGATAAAAACCAGTAGTTCAAACATTTTCAAATGTTTTAATATATTTCATAGTCTTGCAATAATTTCTCTATCAGCCGCTTTAAGGTTTCAAACATGATGTTTGTTGTACAGAGTGCTTACCTCATCAGTGACCAGGCGACCTTTGGCCTGTGTCTTCATTACGGGTCATTAATACAGCCGGTGTATGATGTATATATTATATATCACACCTGTCTGAGGTTGTGGGCGTCACTCTGTGATCTCTTTTGTAACTGCGTCCAACAATCTGCCTTAAGTCAAAAGGTTATTTTTCATGCCACAGCAGCGTAACAGAGACATAAACTTTACATTTTACAACCAGATTGTTTTGTATTTACAGCCGTTTGAATTGTTGTGATTGTTAATAAAGATGACCAGAATATAATTAGATAAACTTTGATAATAAAAAACCCCTCTCTCTCTCTGTTGTGACGTTTGCCTCGTGTGTCTCAATGGCTGTAAAGTTTATTAGAACTACAGTATAACTTAAGTTACAGTGAAGCTCAGTGTGCTCGACATCAAGGATAAAAACACAGGAACATAAAACAAGAAACATTTACTCCAAGAAGCATGAAGAAGATCCAGAAATCAAGTCAAAATAACATGCCCACCTCCCCCTATATACAATGCATCAGAGACACAGCACGGCAAACAAACACCAACAAGCATCAAATAAAAACATACTGCACATACCACCAATGACAAGTCATATCACTGACACACACACAGTAACTATCAGGATGCCCAGGGTTTTGTGTTTGGCTCTGAAAGTAGAGACAGTTGTGATGAAGCTACCTTGTTTGGAAATACATAAATGTTGTAAATCCAGGGAATTGAGCTTAATGTATTTAATGTTTTTACTCCCAAGAGTCTAATTCTGTTATTAATATCACATTTTGGTCGATTATCACATTTCTCAAAGTCTTCCCCCAGTTACAACTGCAGACAATAAATCATAATCAAACAAAACTATTCCATTTTGCACAGAGTAAAAAAAAAAAGCCCAGTTGTATCCATATCTGCAAACATCTAATATAAGTCCTAGATTCTGTCTCTGATCTGCTTGTCCAAAAAAATGTAGAACCTGTAAAATCAGAAGCCTCTCATTGATTTGCATGTTTTCTCGTGTTGTGTTACCCAAATGAGCCACTAAAGGTCAGTATTGAATTATGAACAAGTGTGGGTAAGTAGGTATTTCACTATCAGGATACTTTCTCATTTTATTAAAATGAAGATGGTTTTCCCAGGAGATGATCAGGGAGCCCTGAAATTATCTTTAAATGACTTACTTTGAATTTAAGTATACAGTGAAATGTTTAGGTCTACACATGAGAAGCGGACATATATTGGATGTAGGCCTACTTTATTAAGTAAATGATAATTTTAGACCGCCCGGATGACAAACCAGTCTGTTCAACCTCTTTGTTTGAGAAACACTGAGATGTCCATGCACGACCGGATCAGTGATTACCTACCGTCTGCCTCTGCAGGTAAGAACAAGTGTAACATTTTACCTTTAGTGTTTCCAATATTTTGCCTCTAATATCTGCAAGAACCCTAGTCTGTGGTCAAAACTGTTTATGACTTATTAACAAGTGGGACACCGACCGACCAAAGTTACCAATATGGAAATGATATCCAGTAGTGTTTAAAGTTAAATAATAAATTAAAATAATGTATAGGATTGTTTTTTCCCTTCAAAATCTACTGTATTCACTTTTAATTGTTAACTTCTCTTTCACATTTTTTAGCCCTGTGGTAATCTCGTGTGAGTGGTAGACTAATGTTCGTTGCCTAGCAACGCTCTAATCTAAAAAACTGATTTACTGTTGAGAAATAGACTTGAGCAGTTTAATTCAAAAGAGCAAAAGAAACACATCTCAGCCATCTAACATGAAATAATGCTGACCTTTTAATGCTAACTTTTCTCTAGACAACCCCAGTAAGTCTTTTTCTGATGGTTTTTACTTTGAACGATACTAAACGTTATTTGTTGAGTTTACTTATGTTAACGGTTAAATCTCGTCATTCTTTAATGCGGTTTTAATTAGCTAGTTGAACTTGTCGGCTATTCAGAAAAGTATTTCATAATTAATTAACCAGTTCTTTATTATTCTGTCAAAACAATATCATAAAATTGTTGTAAAAATCCTTAGAAGTACAAAGTCCAGCATTAGCATAAGTTTGTAAAGGCTAGTTTGTGAAAGACAGTTAAGCTAACATGGAGCCTTAGTAGGCTAACCTAAAGTTAACCTAAAGTTAACCTAAAGCTAACCCAAAGTTAACCTAACGCTAACCTAGACTATTTGAGGAGCTGAAACCAAATAGTTGTTGCATTGTAGCCTATTAGTTAATTAACTACTATTAGACCTGTTAAAGTAGTATTTATTATTATATTATTATTATTATATATTATTATTATTTATTTTTTTTCTGTATTTTTTTTCTGTACCCTTTGTCTACTGTAGCCTAGTTAAATATGTCCACCGCACACTTTATAGGCTACTTCTAACCTAGACTACTTCTGACCTAGGCTACTTCTAAACTAGGCTACTTCTAATCTAGACTACTTCTAAACTAGGCTACTTCTAACCTAGGCTACTTCTCAACTAGGCTACTTCTAACCTAGGCTACTTCTAATTTAGACCACTTCTAATCTAGACTACTTCTGACCTAGGCTACTTCTAAACTAGGCTACTTCTAACCTAGGCTACTTCTGATCTAGGCTACTTCTAACCTAGACTACTTCTAATCTAGACTACTTCTAAACTAGGCTACTTCTAAACTAGGCTACTTCTAACCTAGGCTACTTCTAAACTAGACTACTTCTACACTCTGCTACTTCTAAACTAGGCTACTTCTAACCTAGGCTACTTCTAAACTAGGCTAGTACTAACCTAGACTACTACTAATCTAGGCTACTTCTAAACTAGGCTAGTACTAACCTAGACTACTTCTAACCTAGGCTACTTCTAAACTAGGCTAATACTAACCTAGGCTACTTCTAAACTAGGCTACTTCTAACCTAGACTACTTCTAACCTAGACTACTTCCAACCTAGACTACTTCTAAACTAGGCTACTTCTAACCTAGACTACTTCTAACCTAGACTACTTCTAAACTCGGCTACTTCTAACCTAGACTACTTCTAACCTAGACTATTTCTAACCTAGGCTACTTCTAACCTAGACTACTTCTAAACTAGGCTACTTCTAACCTAGGCTACTTCTGATCTAGGCTACTTCTAACCTAGACTACTTCTAATCTAGACTACTTCTAAACTAGGCTACTTCTAAACTAGGCTACTTCTAAACTAGGCTACTTCTAACCTAGGCTACTTCTGATCTAGGCTACTTCTAACCTAGACTACTTCTAATCTAGACTACTTCTAAACTAGGCTACTTCTAAACTAGGCTACTTCTAACCTAGGCTACTTCTAAACTAGACTACTTCTACACTCTGCTACTTCTAAACTAGGCTACTTCTAACCTAGGCTACTTCTAAACTAGGCTAGTACTAACCTAGACTACTACTAATCTAGGCTACTTCTAAACTAGGCTAGTACTAACCTAGACTACTTCTAACCTAGGCTACTTCTAAACTAGGCTAATACTAACCTAGACTACTTCTAAACTAGACTACTTCTAACCTAGACTACTTCTAACCTAGACTATTTCTAACCTAGGCTACTTCTAACCTAGACTACTTCTGAACTAGGCTACTTCTAACCTAGGCTACTTCTAAACTAGGCTACTTCTAACCTAGGCTACTTCTAAACTAGGCTAATACTAACCTAGACTACTTCCAACCTAGGCTACTTCTAAACTAGGCTACTTCTAACCTAGACTACTTCTAACCTAGACTACTTCTAACCTAGACTACTTCCAACCTAGGCTACTTCTAAACTAGGCTACTTCTAACCTAGACTACTTCTAACCTAGGCTAGTACTAACCTAGACTACTTCTAAACTAGGCTAGTACTAACCTAGACTACTTCTAATCTAGGCTACTTCTAAACTAGGCTAGTACTAACCTAGACTACTTCCAACCTAGGCTACTTCTAAACTAGGCTACTTCTAACCTAGACTACTTCCAACCTAGACTACTTCTAACCTAGGCTACTTCTAACCTAGACTACTTCTAACCTAGGCTACTTCTAAACTCGGCTACTTCTAACCTAGACTACTTCTAACCTAGACTATTTCTAACCTAGGCTACTTCTAACCTAGACTACTTCTGAACTAGGCTACTTCTAACCTAGGCTACTTCTAAACTAGGCTACTTCTAACCTAGGCTACTTCTAAACTAGGCTAGTACTAACCTAGACTACTTCTAACCTAGGCTACTTCAGATCCCTTTAAAAATATGATTTGCTTCTATTAATTTTTAAAAGGCTACTTCATTAATTGGACTACAGTCTTAATATTTTAGAGTTTTGGTTTTGGTATGAGACAAGCTAATATTGAGGTGTCACCTTTGGTTAGGTGCAGATCTACAGTCTGTGGGTTAGGTGTGTGTAGTTCTCACTGTTTAAGGTTTATTAGGCCTACCACACATTGTTTGTAATGGAAAGATACTCAGGAGATTCATTCTGTGAAATTCATGTGCAAAACAGTTCAACATGAGCGCCACATCTGACAAGAACAATGTTAAATCCTTTGAATTTAATACCTGACAGGTGTTTGTGATTGAGACTAGACCGGATGTTCCTCTTCTTGAAGAAGTGCAGACACATTTGTTTGACTGACAGCTCCACTGCTTTGTTCATTTTGTAGAACCCCTTTGAAAAGGAGGACCTGTTGGCCTGTTGTTATAATTAGGCCTATTGGTGCTCATCATAAATTCTCATCATAGCTCCACCTTACAGCCTGTCCTGGTCTAATCAACCGGACTAATTAAAAACACCTGTGTGGGTGCAGAGGCTTTAATTCAGTTAGAATAGGACATTGAGTTTTCCTCGCTTTACCAATCAGAAAAGACATAAGAGCACCTCCTATCATTCTTTTTAGATCACCATGGTAACCCCATCAAACTCATCAAGCTGTGTGCAGTGGAGCTGCTCTCCGTCCATGAAACTAATGTCATTTTAAACGGTGTGTTGGCCACGTTTATACGCATGGTGGCGCAACACACACAACAAATATGTCTGCTGCTGTTCTCTTTGCGGATTATCTACCCGCACATACGTCTCTGTAGGCCGTTAATCCCTCTCTGTTTGACAAATGATGTCACCATGATGTCATGTTTGGAGTGACGATATGAGTCATATGAGGTCCTCGCGTGTGCCTGTGTTAGTTCATTAAACTAGATCACGTGGGGGTAATGTGCGTGTTCTTATGTGTTCATGTTCACGCATACAGAGACGGTGTAGTGACTGAGTTAGGCTACCTGTGTTTGTTTATATTTACGCCGTTTCCGTGCGTAATCATCGGTGCGTAAATGTGTGCACGCGTTTTTCCCGCGCAGACAGTTGACTGTACATTAAATGAACTCCTGTACGCGTCATGTGACCAAAGATAACCTTTAAGGATCGTGTGGCGCAGCGGACCTACACTCACTCTCACACACATTATCTCCCTCTCTCGGCCATGTAAACCACTCTATCCATGGACTCTTCAATCGCCTGATCCTCTTAAACTGATGTCAGTCTTCCCTCCTGCTGCTCCCTGCGCATGACTCCCCCCTCTGGTCGGTTCAGACCGACATCGGGCACAGACCGGACAGGACTGGACAAGTTTGACAGCTGCAGCTGGGGGAAATAACGACGCAACAGCAGGAGAAATGCGTGCGCATTTATAGATCAACAAAAAAAAAAAAAATCAGAACTAACGGGAGCTGGAGAGGCTGAGGGATGTCGCACTGAGTGAGGAGGGGATTCCTGCGAGGCGAGAGACGAGGCAGGACGAAACTTGATGGTCAGGATTCTCCAACATGGACTTATGGACTGTTGTTGGAAAACATCCTCATAGTCTTTTAGTTTTTCTGCAGTAGTTGGAGCAGGATCTTTGCTTTATTGCATTTAAAATAATGTTTCACAGTCGGTTCTGAATTTGGAGCGTTTCTAGTACACTGGTCCACTCGCAGCCTTTTGCCCCATGACCAATTTATATCATCCATCCTTTGAAGAAATAGCACGTTCCTGTGTTTGCTCACCGCCGAATTAGCATCTTTGTTTGTCTCTTAAGTGTTTGGTTTTTTTTACAAAAGGATTTCTCCTGTGCAGCAGTAGCTCCAACAGAGATGGACACGCACATTGCACCATGCGTCACTCTCAACCTGACGGGATTTAAAACACAACATCTCCTTTTTCTCAGTTAAAACACGTGAACTCTGTTCAACCTCCCCACCTGAGGAGTGATTACTCTTTTTTTTCTCTCTCTCTCTCTCTTCATCGTGAACACCTGAAGTTAACTTTCCCTGTCTGGTGAGACCTCTGTAGGATTCCCATGAAGCGGCGCACCCTGTGATTACATTTTCTGTAGGGATTGTGCACCGGGACATCATGTGGACCCCGACTGAGGACGAGAAGATCGGAGTGGGTGAGTACATCCATGATGTGTGCCTGTTAATGTGTCTGTGTTGATGATGCTGGGGGTCCTGCGCACAGCACCAGACCTGATGTGACTCTGAGTTAGTCAAACCACCCCGAGAGATTTCAGTTTGTTCTGTCAAAGGGACTGCTGTGGTTAAGATGAGACATGCACAGATAACAACACTTCATGTTGTTTTATACTGTGTATACAATATTCCCAGTGTTCCCCTTTTTATCTGAGTCTGTCCTACGTCCTCCTCTCACGAGTGGGCCTTTGTGACATTATGATTCTTCATGGTGTCATCTGCTGTACCTCTATCTCTAACCTGACTCCAGTTGTGTTTTTAATGCTGGTTTGGTCACTTCCAGTGTTTGTCTCTCAGTATTGTAGCATCTTGCTTTAGGCTGTTGTTAAATACAAGAGGTGTAGTTAGTGGTGTAGAAGCCCAGCTGTGCAGCATCTTCACCAGAGGTGGATGTTTAGCAAAAATGATTAAGATTCTAATAAATGAATCCACGTGAAGAACAGAATCAGTACATGATAGCCTGTGTGTTTCTGTGTTTCTGTGTTAGCTGACAGTCTAGTGATTCCACAGCAGGGATTATCAATCAATATTATATAACAGTGTAATGGGAGAGATGTTTGCAGATGAGGGTTGCTGTTTAGGGGCCATTAGCCAATGATCTGTTCAATATTTCTCTCTCTCTCTCTCTCTCTCTCTCTCTCTCTCTCTTTCCGCCCCTCCTATATCTGTTGCTGCATTCAATCATTCCCACACATTTGCAGCCCTGCTTTGTGACACTGCTGGATTTCTTGAGTCCTGTATCCATCCTCACTTATTTGTCTTCCTTTCTTTTTTCTTGCTGTGTTCCCTACACTTGCTGAGAGTTTGTGGAGCCTGTAGTCATGCCCCCCCCCCCTCCCTCCCTCCCCACTTATATTTTGCTTTGTGATCTTATTAATGAAGCTTGTCAAAGTAAAATCCTCACAAGGAGTGTTTCTGTGCACAGTCCTGACTCTGTGATGTCAGCTCTCTTCAGTGGTGTTCTTCTTTTCCTGTATTTGAACGATGAAGACTCCACACTCTGTTGCTCTGCTCACAGGGAGGTGTAAACTCATTGGGGTGTGTGTGAATTAGCTAACACAAGGCCAGTGATTACCATAACTTAATGAATGGTAGGGGTGGGAATCACCAGCGTCCCCCCCCACGATACGATATTATCACAACACTTGAGTCAGGATACGATATTAATGCGATTCTGAACATTGTGCGATATGCATGGAATTCGATACAGTATATTGTGATTTTAACTGCATATTATGTCCATAAAATTAAAAGAAATCAAGAACTGTTATGTCAAATGAGAAAAAATCTTCACTTGAGTCTTTTTATTTCTCCACACGGGGAGTGAAGCCTCCAGACGGGCCGACACTGTGATCAAAGTAAAACCCTGTAAAGGCTGCATGCAGCTCACAATCTGAACTGTTGGTGATTCAGTCTGAGGAATTTCTAGGAATGTAACTTGTTCAAAATGAATTGTACAACACCTTCAGCAATTCAAATTTAAAAATAGCACATTTGCTATTAATATAATAAAAATATTGATAGTTGATGAGACGATATAATATTGCAACGCTTTCCTGTGTGGATTTTTTCCCCCACCTCGAGTAACTGGACAATCATTTGATATGAAATTGATGAAGAATTGTTGTATCGCTCCTTTTCCACATTAAAGCAGCATTTGAGAGAGTGATGTAAGCACTTCCTGATATAGAATATGTCCACATCATTGGGTACACATAGTGTACACAGTGGCATCCAGTCATTGTTGGTTGCTGCTGCTCATGCCATCGAGCTGTTGTTTACTGGGTTTGATCGAGGTCTCAGATAAGATTCAGGATTTTGATTTAACTTATGAAGGAGCCGCTGACTGTATTTCTTTATTTCATCTATAACAACAAATCATCCAGCCACACTAAACCACTCATCCTGCAGTGTCTGATGTTGAATCAGTTCTTTAACCTCCAGGGGCGTGTCCAGACCTTTTTAACTGGGGACTCACACAGGGGTGGCCTGATGAGAGCCACACACACACACACACACACACACACACACACACACACACACACACACACACACAAATACATTACACTTGGTTACACTTTCCATCCTCACTAATGATGTGTACTTGTAAGTAACACACATTTGGCCAAACATAAAAACATCTCCTTAGCTTGATTCTTTAGGGACTCCAAAACAAAGATGTCTGTGCAAAGTCACAATTTGAAGTACTTGAAATTGTAAGTTAACTCGTGTACGATGTCTAACTTACAAAAATAAATGTATTGGCAAGTAAGTCCAGAAGAAGAGAGTGTTCAAGTCACAAGCCTGTGGCTGATGGTTGATCTGTACTTAAGTCCCGCCTCTGATTAAGCAAATAGCTAATGGTAGATTTGGATTTTGGGGTGTCTCCTCTGCACACGCCCCTGTTAACCCCGCTGGTCTCCAGTTGAAGGTAGAAGTGAGTTTATAATGAAAACTTTCTTGTAAACTATCCGACATGTTTGGATGGAGGGTCCTCTGAGACCACCCTTGCAGTGGCAGCATGGTGTGAATAACAATCGCACACACAGTCCAACGAGATTGGCATGAGAGTTTTAAATGAGGTGCCAGACCTCGCCCCCCCGATAGTCACGGCGATCGATTGACAGCTGCCCTGTTTTTTTTTTTTCAAAGAGACCGATCAGGCCGGACTCCACAGCCGTGTGTGCAGAGGGAGGGAGGGGGGGAGGGGGCAGGGACTCTGCTGACAGAAAGTCAATGTGGGGAATCATGACTCCGGCACTCTGTTAATTGGAACGAGACATTACCTGAATTTGAATGAGGCTCAGTTTTTTTCCCTCTGCTGCTTGATACCTTCATTAGACTCACACAGCGGCTGCATGCTGAGGCTGCCTGATTCGCTCTGCCAGCAGCCGTTTAGCATTAAAAAATCCAAATTACATCACAGATTTCAAGAGCATGCTGGAAGAATACAGGGACAACACATCTGACAGTGCAACAGTGTGGGAAGGCAGCTATTTATATTGGCCTTTGTAGACTACATCACTTTGAACAGTTCACATGGAGCGTGATGTATTTCACAGTTTGTAACGCTGTAAAGGAAAGATCTCTCCTAAACATGTTGATGCTGTTAAACGCTCACGGCTGCAATCAACACAACGCTACAGAGATGTTATCAGTCTCAGTTAACACTTACAGCACGTGTTTTAACCAGCTTTGTTTTTGATTTTTTAAATGAAAGACAGTTGTTTTTCAATGTGATGCGCCGATGAGGAGACGAGCCGGGGTTTAACTTCTGCAGGATTAAATCAGAGAAAGAAAACCCAGAGCGGAGGAGATTGTGGATTAATGCTGTTAGACGCTCTGCTGTCTGTAAATGATAAATGGACTTGAGCTTGTATATTTCTTTCTTCTGACTACTCAAAATGCTTTTGCACTGCAGGTCACACTTACACATTCACACACCGATGGTAGAGCTTGCTACGTAGTGAGACCATCAGAAGTAACTACAATTCTACAATTCACTGAGCAGACTCTTTAATCCAAAGCGACGTACATCAGAGAGTAAGTACAACACAAGCAAGGATCTAGAAAAAAGGGAACAATGTGAGTAAGAGCAAACGATCAGCTTTGAGTCTGATTGGACACACAGGTGCTGACAGGAAGTGACCAGAGGCAAAGCACAACATTGAGGGCAGTTCTTGAGAGCTCTAATCAGTATAGAAACCATCTTATAAGTCATCGTTATCAAACAAAAACCATCGTCATTACCATCATCATCATCAATAATATGGAGACCATCATCATTAAGTTAGTAGGTATTCATGAAAAACTAACTAATCCCATTCATACACATTCTTATGCTGACATAGCAGCGGGAGCAATTCTGGGTTAAGTGTCTCGCTCAAGGACACATTGCAGGAGCTGGGGATCGAACCCCCCGACCTTCCAGTTGAGAGATGACCAACTCTACCCACTGACATCAAATATATGTTAACTTGATCTAAATATTCCTGCCTTTAACGAACATTACTGAGAACACTGACTGACAGCCGACAGAGATCCTGAAACCGCCCTCAGCACTCACTGAGGCTTTCATTAAGAATTTCTTTCAAACAGCAGCGTTATTGACCCAGACACATAAAAATACTCAAAGTCTGTCCGTACTTTTGTAGACTTTCATCCTGCTGCAGAAGGGGGAAGGATTCTCCACAGCGGTTGAAATAATGTCCCGTGTAGCGTGCTGTATGAGGGTCGCAAACGCCCAAAGCTCTGTTCATCTGTCTTGATGTACACCTGCGTCGTGTTGAAGACATGGACAAATCAATTCAACTCCACAGTGTGTTCAAAGGTTTACTCTACTTTGAGGCTCTTTTGGCCCTCACAGCCTCTGCGGCGGTGACTGAAAGCTGTGAGCGGGTGCGGTTTGTTCTCCTGGTGATATCAAAGAGCATTCTGGGAAATTCTAAGATGCAAGATGTGGACAGAACGTGCAGGAATGTGAATGAATAATTGTGCTCCCTGATGAGTGCACAGCTCAAACAGACAATAAACTAACTGAGAGGATTTAGACACTTTAAAACAGAAATGTTTCATTCTATGCTTTCAAATAGACGGAGAGAGAGCAATGCAAAGTGGGCACACACACTCCAAACCCTGAGAGAAGCACTGGTGCCTAACCAGCACTTTATCATGTTGTTAGTCACCATCCATCCTTCTGCGTGTCGTATACAAATTGCTGCTGCCTGTAGTTTGTTTTGGTGGCAGTAAATCATCTTTGGCACATGGATATCGAGTAAAGACTGAGCACACAAAAGATGAAAGAGGAGAGGAAATCCATAATCTCCCATTAAATAACCAGATGGAAATAGAAGGTCCAGGAAAAAACAGGGGGGGGGGGGTGTCATGTATGCCTTCAGTGTGTTTCATGTAACTGTGTTCTGTGTCTTTTGTTAATCTCAGCGTTTGTGTTTCTGCTGGATGAGGCTTTGCATACCAAGGCCGGGAGAGAGTGGTAACTCATAGAGGCGTTCCAATGGAGTTGGGATGACTAGTGCCTGGTTGTAGAAAACAGCTATTCAGTTGGATGAATGCAGCTTTGTGGCGCCCATAGAGGTTCCTGAATGCAGCTTCACCTCCCCCAGGGCTGCACAGCACAGCACTCAGTTCTCACACTCACAGATAGCACAGAACACACACACACACACACACACACTCTGACACAGACAGACAGGCTCAGAGACAGACAGACAGATGGACACATGAACAGACATACTGGACACACTCTTATATAAAGCACCTGCTAAAGGCCGGAAGTTCAACCAACCACAGTCATCCTGTCACTTCCTGCCAACTTGTCAGACAAAGCAGCTCGCTCAGTGAGCCAACACGTCGTCCATACATGATGCTGGAGGTTCCACTCCAGTTAGTTCCACATGTTTTTAACTAGCTTAATATTTTCATGTCTCTGTGGAAGTCAGGTGATGTTGGAAAAAGTCACTTCAGATACTGGTTACTGGGGGCTGATGGGTAAAAATTCTATTGAATTTGCCCTCCTGTAAGAAGTTTACCTCACGAGTTGGTACCCATGACCGTTATGTAACTTCATAATGTAGCTCAGATGTTTGACAGTGAATTTATTTGGGATTTTTATGCATAAACACACGGCTCAGACGTGAAATAAAAAAAAACAAGCATATGAGAAGTAAATTGAAACTGCTCTACATAGCTGCTGGTCATTCAGTGCGCCTGAACATGTGATGCATTAACTCTCTAAGAAGTCTAAAGGAGTGGCAGGGCGAGTTTTCATCCTACGTCAGACTCAGAGTCTTTCCATCATATCAGAGAGATGACCTCCAGTCTGTCACAATGAGTCTCTTGGAGATCGTCATGTCAGTGTTGAGGGGAGACCTCGAGTTAACTGTGAGCAGCCAAAGACAGCACGTCCAGCAGCTGGCTGGCCTGTGGTGTAGTGGTTAGTTTGTGCACCCCATGTGCAGGAGGCTATAGTACTTCAAGTGAGCAGACCGGGTTTGAATCTCTCCTCTGATTTCCAAACTCTATCCACTGTCCTGTCTCTCAAATGTAAAAAACAGACATATCAATGACTTTGAGATTGAAGGTCACAGAGGTCACAGAGGTGTAAATATCACAGCTTCAATCTGCAGTCTGAATTTTAACAAAGTGTAGCAACTATTACCAGTAAGCATAGATAGATAGACAGATACTTTATTTATCCTGAGGGGAATTCAAACATGCAGTAATGTTACCCTCTACTTTTGTTTAAAGCCCACTACATTTCTACTTATTCTATTTCAAAGTAATTCAACATATGTCAAATATTCTTTCACACACACACAGCAGAGATCACCACAGGTTTGAGTCTTGTTCAGATGTTTGTCCGGTGTTAAAGGCCATCGTAACACTGAGGTGTATCTACAAGTGATGAATGTAGGTCACACAGTCACAGTGACAGATGTGCACAGGATGTCCTTCTTCTGTCAGGATCTGCACCTCTTGTTTTCATTCTGTTGTTGTTACAGTATGCTGTCAGTGTTTTTTTTCTGACCCATTTATCCTGAACTTCACACTTCTCTGTCTGTGCCGTGTGCTTGTCTGTGTCAGTACGTTTGGAGAGATCCAGTCCGAAAAGCTGTGGAATTAAATCTTTGAATCAATGCTCCTCTGGGACGATGAAGCAAACTCTCTGACATCTTTTAACCACCTTCCTTACTTAACACACATTTCTCCTCTTTATGAGCCTCCTGGGTGACTTGTTCTTTTTTTGAGGATGAGGCATTTATGTGCTAAGTTACCAAAAAACACAACAGTTTGGCTTAATGGGGAAAATATTGACTTTAAAAAGAGAGTAATGGAGGCAATGGACGGCCAAGCGGTTTTGTCTCGAGCTCCATGTGCTGAGGCTATAGTAGCATTGTAGTCAAGACCACACTACCCGAGACCAAGACAAGACCAGGACAAGACCAGGACAAGACCAGGACAAGACAGAGACTGTAAATATAAATGAAAAATCATCATCTTGTGTGCAGAGGGTGTGTCGCAGAGAAGGGTGCAGTCCTAACCTCGGAATATAAATCTTACTACCAATGAATTGCAGTGATTTGTTCTTTTAGAGAGAGGTTTTTCTTCTAATCAAAGTAGTGACATGAGAAAGAAGCGGCCAGGGGAATCAGTGGTGTTCTTGATTTAAAATTCAGAGTCTGCCCAATCTGAGACATGATTGAGTAAAAATGCTTTAGATTCAGAGATGAGACTTTCGAAAAGTGGCCTTGGTCTTGAGTACTCCCAACAGTAGACTATAGTCCTCATCAGGGGGGACGGTAGTTAGGATCCAACCTCTTCCCTTTGCTGCATGTCATCCCCTGCTTTCTCTCCTCTAAACATTTCCTGTCTCTCTTCAGCTGTCCAATCCAATAAAGGCAAAAAGGCCCAAAGAAACTTAGAGAAATGCTTCGGGACACATGGAGTTACAAACTATTCCACTGTATTCTTCTGCTCTAAAGATCGTTTTTTTGTTGTACGTTCACAAATGTAATTTACAGATTAAGATTTATTTCTGCTGTTGAAAACAATAACGCTTCTTCAAGCCGCTGAATGTTTGACGTCTCTCTGTCGTTTCTTCATCTTCATATTAAACAGACTTCTTCTCGTGTCTCCTCCCCCCTCCATCCTAGAAGTCATATCTCTGAGGAACTCCATCTCTGTTCTCCTCCGACTCTCCCACAGGCAAACGATTAAGAGGGAAGACACTTCTCAAGTCCTACTCTCTGAAATATCAACATGGCCAATGAGTACTGACAGCCAATCCAGTCGATTTCTCTCTCGCTCCCAGCTCGTCCCTCCTGCTAACTGGGCCTTCTTAATCACATCTCAAAGCGACGAGTTAACAAGCACACATCACATCAGCACATCGCTGTGCTTACGTAGTCTCTTTCAGGGCTTTGTATGTTGTACTCTGCAGTTTTTCTAACGTCCCCTGGTGGCACAGAACACAGGCGATCCTCTCTCCCCCCCCCCCGAGCCTGGTCGAGCTTTACACAGTCTGTTAGAAACTTCTCAGACCACATTGTGTTTCCTGTTATTTAGGCATTCACGTATTAAACAGCTGCTCAGATTGAACCTCTTGTTTAAGTTGTATTATGTAGTTCTGGTTTTCCAGCAGATGCTCCCTGATGTCTTCAGTTTCTCTTCTGCTGGACTATCCCGGTGTTGATCGGGTTATTTAAGTATCTTGTTATTAAAGTCTTTTTTTGGGGGGGCCCTGTTGCACCTTTCAGATAAAGCAGCTCTATAGAGATAGGAAATGTTGGGAGGAGAGACAGGGGTGATGACATGCAGCAAAGGGCAGAGGCCGGATTCGAACCTACGGCCACTAAGATGAGGTCCTCAGCCTCCAAACATTGGTCATGCAACATAACTGCAAAGCCATCGCCGTTCCCCGTTTTAAACATCAGATCCTGATTTCAGAAACTAGGATATAAGCCTCTCCCCTATTTCGAGAAACCAGATGTTTCTACCTTTAGGATGCTGTGTCACTTATATACGCCTCATCATAAATAATAACAACAATAGTTTTATTTGTATAGAACTTTGAAAAGCAAGGGATTACAAAGTGCTTTGACACGTGCAGAAGCATAACAACAAAGCGTAAGAACACAAACAACAACAAAACACCACGACAACAAAGCAACCCACGGATAAGACCCCTGACCAACAACAACAACAACAACAACAAAACCCTGACAGTGAAAGAACCCAAACAAAAACCTGTCCAACATCGATTCCCTCTGCCTCTGTACATGAGGCGCACACACTAACCACTAGGCGATCGACGCCCCGGAAATTGTATTTCTATGTGTGCCTCCTTCAGGCTTATCTGAATGAAAACATTGATCCTAGCTGGAGCTATGTTTAGAAATATAACTCTAATCTGTAATACATGTAGCATCCATGAAAGTTAACCCCCACCAAGGTCACTATAAGCCGTCTGGATCTGAGCTTTGATCATCTGTAACAATCACACTGAGGCATTATAGAACTTATCAATGTGACCCAGATTTAAACCTTCAATCAGACAGCTTCTGTGATATAAAAAAAGATGAGGAGAAACACTTCTTAAAGGGAAGATGGAACATGTTTCCCTACACGCTGGGATCACGTCTCCTGCTTTGAAAAATTCTGACAGGAGAATATCATCTTAACGTCACATATAAAAGGATTTAGGTCTGTGAGTAACGGCTGCATTAACAAGTGTTTTTATAAAGGCACAGCTCAAAAAGTGGCAAACATTAAATTCATCTAATAATGAATGTTTTTAATGATGATAAAATGTGTCTCTAGTCCGTCTACAAACCCCCAGTGATGAGTAAAGTCCATCCTCTCCGTCTTTTACCTGCTCCACTTTTCAGAAAATGTGTGCTCAAACAGGCCGTTTGGAGATTTTCCCTTCATGACATCACAAAGGGCAGTAGCCCCTCCCCCAGGTGGGTGACACTCCCACAGCTAGGTGTTTGTTCTGCCCTCTGAGTCTGCCTTCTCACAGTAAACAATAGGACATGGAGCGAGAAAGCACTGAGTACAAACAAGCCCTTCCAGAGAGGGGGCGTGGTCAGACACAGCTCATTTACATATTTAAAGGTACAGACACAGAAACAGCCTGTTCTGAGCAGGATGGGAAATGTGGTACAGATATGGATGAATGACTTGACTTGGCTATAAACACGTCACCATACCACCTGACCAATCAAACCACATAAATTATCACCATGTAGTGTTGAAAATAAAGTGAATCATTAACAAGTCAACCATAGTCTTTAAGCATAATTATACAAACACTAAATTGGCTCCTTAGAGGCTGACACTTTTCATAAAGGCAGCACTGACTCATCACTTCCTGTTTCATAATTCTCAGCAGCAGATTAATTGGACTTTATGGCTGCATGCTGATGTCTTAAAGAGAACCGTCCTACAGAAAAATGGTAGAAAATGGGATCATAATGAGTAGAGTTCCAGACAGCCTTTGAGCTCTCCTTGGCATTTTCTGAAGCTCTTAACTCGACCCACTGATGTGAACGCTCAGGTTACCGACGCCTCACTGAGCTGGCTTCATGTTTTATTCTCTGTGTAGGCAACTTTGAGCAGACGCAGGACGAGCTGCATTTACAACACACGTATGCAAACACGCCCCGCCCGCACGCAAACAACAGACTCGTAGATGCATTATTTACCTGGTCAAATTTACACTTAGAAGCCGAAAAGACCCATGAAAATACTTTATACACATAAACAGTGTAGCATCAGTGAAAGAAAGGTAATGTTCCTCTAAATCAAAGCAACTTCTTCTCATTAACTAACAAAGAATGACCAGCAGATACTGAAATATGTAAAGATGGATGTGTTTGAGAGCTGCAGGGAATGCTGGTCATGCTCATGCTAAATAGGTTTTGATGCTTGAGAAGGATCTTACACTTTTTCTTCCTGAGGCTCACAAAGTTGTAAAAGCTGTGAGAAAAGTTAAAGATGAAGGTAAGATGGAGCCTGAGAGCTGCTGGCTGCTGTCCTTGGTGCTGAAACACACCCAGCCGAGCAGTGAGTGAGGTCACTCGGTCCTCGCCTCCACTCTGTACTCTCTCTCTCTCTCTCTCTCTCTCTCTCTCTCTCTCTCTCTCTCTCTCTCTCTCTCTCTCTCTCTCTCTCTCTCTCTCTCCACTCGGTGAGGCTTTGACAGTAAGTCACGATGAAGAGGCTGCAGAGTTTATAAACTGTAGGCGGAGAGTTCATCACGAGCGGCAAACAAGCTGATCTACGCTGCACCGCTCATTCAGTGAACGTGCACCACCAACTGTGAATCGTGCACCCGATCTGAAACTGAAATGAACCCTCAGGCAGCCGTGAGAATAATAAACAGCAGAGACGCTCCAGGAGGCCTTTACTTTTGATTTTCCCTGAACAACACGGGACAAGACAGTGTCCTTTAAAGGCTTCTCTCAGTGATAAACAGTTTATTATTTACACTTCACAAAGTCTCTCCTCTGATCTGCCTGTGTGTGTGTGTATGTGTGTGTGTGTGTGTGTGTGTATGTGTGTGTGTGTGTGTGTGTGTGTGTGTGTGTGTGTGTGTGTGTGTGTGTGTGTGAGTTTTCTTCTCGTTTCCTCCTTGGTCATAATCCTGCTTACCTGGTTTTTGTGTATTAAAAGTTAGTGTGTGAGTGAAGCTGCACCTAAACGAGCCCTCCATCCTCCGTGCGCTGACTTTGCCCAGACTTTGCACGCTGTGTCTGAAGCTTTGATCCAGAACCCCATGGACCCTGGGAGCCTTTTTTTTCCCACTCTGGCTTTAGATGTTCTTGAAAGTTGAAACTTTAATCTCTCCTCCCAAATATCTCTGTCACTGTCAAGCTACCTCTCGCTGCCTCTGTTCCCTGAACCCCAGCATGCTCCGCCCATCTTTAATTCCTCCAGTCTGTATCTAAAACTTCTCCTGATGTCTGACATCTTAATCTGTGTTGAAAAAAGTCCTTTCAGAACATGTTGATCGAGATAGTATAACATCATAACTCACTCTGTCGTTGTATTAGAAACAAAGATGCAGACATACAGTATGTCGATATAAAGAAATATACGGTCTTTGAAGTTTATTTGCAAATGCATTCTTCATTGTCATTAAGCCGTTCATACACTGTATGGGTTAAGCCTGATTTAAACACAATATTTGAGTCATATGATGAATTTCAGCCCAGTCACTTGTCGTCAGTTGTGCTGTGTACACTGAAGCACGTCGGCTGAACACATCCCGATCAGCTGCTCCCGACCGCTCGACAGGTGACAGATCATCAGAGCGTCTGAAATCTCAGCAGGCATGCCTGATCAATCCCTCTTCCCCCTCCTATCATGAAAGAAACGCTGGCAGGAAATATCTGCAGACCTCCAGCTGACAGAGAATATCAGTTCTGATTGAGCTGCTATTAGACTTGTGTTTATTAGTGATGCAGAGAGAGAGTGACAGCGTTTTACTGGTGTGTATTTGAACCGTGCACAAGACAACTGAATACAGATCTTTAACCTCCGTCTGTGGGAGTTTTCTATTGACAGTCCTGAATGCTCCGTCCTGATTTAACTCGTCCAGTGTGAGCTCTCATGTTGTACAGTGTGAGCACAGAAATCGTGAGCTTTGGTCGTGCGTCTTTAAGGGTTAAGGCGTACAGTTTGAACTGACGTTCCACTAAGGCCTTTATATGTTCTTACAGAGTACGAACACTCAGCTTAGGAGAATGTGATTTCTAAAGTTGGTGTGTGAAAAAAAGGTCAAACTGCTCCCCCTGAATGCATGAAGGTTTAAGATGACTCAGATCGGTCCACTTTCGATGCACACATTACAACTTCTGACCGACTGATACTTTCGTTTAAGGTTTGATTTTTTAAATTCCTGTCAGAATGTAAAGAGAGTTTCAACAAATATCCCAGACGTGCTTCTCAGATAAATTCCCCTCTCTAGCTCGACTCTGATTAGATTTCCCATGTTGACAAATGAAAAAGGAAAGATTTCCACTCTGCACAACTTTCTGACTAAGAAAAATCTACATATTTTATGAGACATTCTGTCATCGCTGAATACATCAAAATGTTGTTGAACTTACAGTTACTTTGTGTGTACTCTCTCTCTCTCTCTCTCTCTCTCTCTCTCTCTCTCTCTCTCTCTCTCTCTCTCTCTCTCTCTCTCTCTCTCTCTCTCTGTCTAGTTTGCTTCCTGTCATGCCCCCCCATGGCTCTTGTTTTCGGGGTGCTGAGCTTTTGTTGTGTGTGAACGTTAGAGTTGTAGTTCTAGTTAATCTTTTCTAAGAAGAGGATTTATCCTTTGAACGAGAAGATGAAGTCCTAAAAATGAAAAAGAAAATAAATCATAAAGTTTTAATTTATGGTTGGATATGTCGAAGGAAACTTTCTCAGCTTCTCTCAGGGTGTTTGGAGATCTGCTCTGGATAAAGGCTGCATCTCGAGCTGGCAGCCTGCCAGTGTGTGTGTGTGTGTGTGTGTGTGTGTGTGTGTGTGTGTGTGTGTGTGTGTGTGTGTGTGTGTGTGTGTGTGTGTGTGTGTGTGTGTGTGTGTGTGTGTGTGTGTGTGAGGGAGTGTGTGTGTGTCTTGAGGGTCTTTAACACAGCAGCATTCTCGAGGAGATTTCCGTTGTTGTTATGGTTACACTCAGTTTCCTGCAGATTCCCTGGCACGACTTGTTTCACTATCGCTGTAACGACACAAAGAGCCCTGATCAACAACTCACACTGACACAGCTAACATGTAGGAGCCAATCATATGGCTCTATAATAAGTTCAATATCGTTCAATACCGTGCTGGCAGAGCTCAGGGGCACATTTAGACTCATTCCCCCACGATGCACCACAGAACGCCATCAGACTCTGCAGCTCCTCCCTCAGAGTCAGACACTCTGTTGGACCTGTGGACGTATCTCACTGCTTTAAAAACACCCTCCATTAGTTGTTACAACATTTCAACGTATTGGGGCACTGATAGCCTAGCGGGTGTGTTGCGTGCCCCGTGTACGGAGACTAAAGTCCTCATCGCAGCAGCCGTGGGTTTGAATCCGACCTCATGTCCATACCCGACTCTCTCCTCCCAACATTTCCTGTCTCTCTCTTCAGCTGTCCGATATAATAAAACCAAAAATCACCCAACATCTGTACACATCTATATTTTATACATACTGCAATATTTCTTACTGTATTTCTATTTATTGTCTTTATTGCGTTGTTTTTAATGAACATATACTTGACATTGCTCATGTTGGTTGTGGATCAGTGGGCGAGTCGGTCGTCTCTCAACTGGAAGGTCGGGGGTTCGACCCCCAGCTCCTGCAGGTACATGTCCGATGTGTCCTCGGGTAAGACACTTCCTCTGCTTCGTTGACATAATAACTCCTCCCTCTTGGGTGCATATATGAGGATTTTAGAAAAGGGTTTCCACATCTGAGTGTTTTAATCTTTGCTATAGTTTAAAATAAAGAATAAAGTTATAAGACTGGACACCATTCCTACAGTTTTCTTATCAACGTTAACTTTGCTTGTAACTTTTGTAATTTCTTCCATTTCTCCTCATCTTCTCCCTCCTCTTTCTCCTCCTTCTTTGTCACAGCTCACTGCCTCTTTGTTGCTCTCCTCCATCCTTCGCTCTCTTTCTCTCCTCCCCGGGATCGGAATAGAAAGTAGTCGTCAGCTGTTCTCAACATCTCGGCACCACGGTTTCCTGAAATGCGACGCCAGCCCGCCTGTCTCTGTAATTATTGATCGGTGCTTAAAAAGGCTCCGTTAGTTCAGTGAGGTCTGCAGTCCTGCAGCTGCTTCAAAGTATGTTCAAGAGAGTCCAATTTTCTACAATGTCAACAAATCCCTCCTCTCAAGTTCATCGATCACAGCTCATGACAGAGCACTTTATCTGGATCAAATCCAGGTGAGTGCAAATATAGTGAAAAAAAATGAGCAAAACCTTTAAACATTTTGTAAATTAAAGATCAAATATTATATTTAATCCACTTCACCATGTGGGGCAGACGCTATGGCTCAATTACCCGTCTCCCTCATTTTTAAAAGACCCTTTCATTCCCATATTTCTTATAAATTGATCTCCCTCCTGTCTGTGTTTTCATCTCTCATCTAAATCTGTATTTTCTCCCCGTGCCCCCCCCCCCCCTTCTCTTCTCTATCCATCTATCTCTCACTTAGTCTAATGAATATTTCACATAGAAATGCTATTTATAGATGTGACACGGTTCCTTCGCTCCATCCATCAAGCTCAGTTTTCTCATCTGCACGTATTACTCAGTGGTTATCAGATCCAGCTTCAGCTTCCCGTCACTTTCAATCGTCATCAATCCTCACAATGAATACGTTTTCCTTTCAATCACTCGACCAAGACGGACGCTTTGCTCTCGTTTGATTTGATCATGGATCAACTTTTATCAAGGTTTCTGTCACAGAGGAGGATGATATGATTTGAGTGAAGCTCCTGTTTGTTTCTTATCCTCAGGGATCCTTCTGTAGCGCGCCAGCTTGTTTTTATTTATATCAACTCGGCCTTCAGATAAAACATTGTAACAGCAGGTTAAAGTTCATCCTATTCATACTCAAATAGTCTGCTTTGGGTAGCACAGATAGCCTTGCAGTTATGTCGCCAGCCCCACGTACAGAGGCTATAGTCCTCGTCACAGCAGCTGTGGGTCCTATGCTGCATGTCGTCCCCCGCTCCCTTCTCCAAACATTTCCTCTCTTTCTTCAGCTGTTTTATCCAGTAAATACAAAAAGGCCCAAAAGAAATCTGTAAATAAAGAGACATCTTTAATGGGAGCCGGATGCCCTAGTGGTTGGGCTTTAACGAGACTGTAGTCCTCATCGCAGTGACCTTGGGTTTGAATCTGACCTCTGCCCTTTGACATCTACTGGATCAAAAACGTTCTTCCTTTAACCCTTTACCACTTCCCGCTCACCTAGGCTTAACACCCTGGAGCTTTAGTAGGCGGAGTCTATGTTTTACTATACGAGTATATGTGTGTGTAAACATGAGCACAAGGCAGCTGTGTGTGTGTGTGTGTGTGTGTGTGTGTGTGTGTGTGTGTGTGTGTGTGTGTGTGTGTGTGTGTGTGTGTGTGTGTGTGTGTGTGTGTGTGTGTGTGTGTGTGTGTGTGTGTGTGTGTGTGTGTGTGTGTGTGTGTGTGTGTGTTGTTACAGTTACAGACTCACTTGGACCTTGGAGACATTTCTGATGAAATCAGAAGAAACAGCGTTTCACTGAAGCACAGATAAATGTTGGCTTTGATTCGGCTGCAGGCTCTGAAACCTCACACCGTCAATCTGCTCCTCTGAGACCCCAAAGTGGTCTGAAAGGTTTTCACAGCCGTGTGGAAACTATCAACACGACGTGCACGTTAGACGGACGTTTAACTCATTTTGGACAGAACGCCGTTGATTTTGTTTCTGATTAATGTCATCAGCTGTTCCCCTTCTTCCTGTCGTCTTCTCTTCCTGTGTTTGATAAAAACCTCTGAGGAGGACTTGTGAAGGTTTCCTGATGTGTTTATTTTTAAAGGAGATTTATTTTACTCACTTTCACCATTGATAGTTTCTCCATTTGTTATGTGAGTCTGAGACTCCTGTAGCGTGGGGAGGTGTGTCGCTCAAAAACCTCCTTATTGATCTGATACTGGCGTCAGTAAAAACCCTCATTTCAGCTGCTGTCTCTTTAAGGCCCCGCCTCCCCGCGTGCCCTCTTTCCTCTGATTGGCCAGCTCTGTTTTCAGTCGCAGGGACGTTTGAGTGAGCGTCTGGGTTGGGCGTGTCATACAGCTTTGCTCTATGCTTTGCTCTGATACGTCGACAGAACCTGACCAGGCCAACTCTCGCCAAGTTCTCGTAAGTCTCATTCAGAGCAGCAGGGATTACACCAACACTCGTGTATGTTGTGTTTAATCAGCAGAATCCATCTCCTTTAATGTGTTGACTTGTCAATTGTCTTGCTGTGTGAGTTTGAGCCAGAGTTTGTAGAAAAGGATATTTTAACCATTTGTTGTCTAGTTTGAGTTTTCCTGCATGATATGAGCAAAATCTGCAAAAATAAAGAATGCATATATCAGCTATAACTCATAGTTTCTACGTCTACCTGCTGTTCTTCATGTTACACAGAATACATTATTTAAAAATCCAAGACATCTCTTCTAAATCCAAGACAAATAAATCCCAGAAAATTCTCCACTAATTCAGCACAAACTAATCCGAGATAGTTAGTTTTATCTTCTTCTGACTGCATCACAACGGCATGAAAGTGTGAAAGCATGGCCACTGTTTTATTTACTACAATAAATGTATTTGTTGTTAATGCTCATATCGCTGTAACGCTAAAATCTGGATTAATAGAAACATCCTACAGGACTGTGAGATTGTGCAATCTGTGAGACTGTGACTTGAATAAATTCTGTGCATGCTTGTTTGACTGTCAGTGAACACGTGGATGTGTGTGTGTGTGTGTGTGTGTGTGTGTGTGTGTGTGTGCGTGTGTGCGTGCGTGCGTGCGTGCGTGCGTGCGTGCGTGCGTTCGTGCGTTCGTGCGTGCGTTCGTGCGTTCGTGCGTGCGTGCGTGTGTGTGTGTACCCTGCAGGCGAGCGTGCAGACAGCATCTCATTGAATTACTATAATGGGCTGGTAATGGGCCTCACAGAGTGGTTGAGTGTGTGGGGACCATGAAGGGTCCAGAGGTCAACGTGCTGCTGTGGAGCCTGCAGGTTTCACAGTCTGTGGGTCTGATGGGGTTTTAGGACCATCAGGTCTAACGGTGTGAGATGGATCTGGGATCTCTGCTGAGTGGACATGGGGGAAAAAACTGGAAAAACTGACTGCTGAATGTTTGATGTTTGAGGGAGGCTGAACGGGGAGGGGGGGGGGGGGGGGGGGGGGGGGGCGCAGAGTTTTGAACCTGCACTTTTGATTGTGATATAACACAGAGCCGCCATGACAGACACCACATGTTTATCATTGCCGTGGGAACACCAGATGTTACGTCAAGGAAGCAGGAACTGCTCCTGGGGAGGGGGAGTAGCCAAGAGAATGACTCCCATGATTCCCCGCCAGCCTCGACGTCATATTTTGTTAGTGTATTGATTGAGAGCCCCCTGGTGGTGAAATCTACATACTGTACCTTTAAGTTCCTGATTTGACTCCAGTTATTGAAAGTCGACCCTTCCACCTGTAAACACTCAGCTTAAACTGAAAATGTTTGCACTAAAGTAAGGCTGCGCTGTATGACCATTAAACTAAATGAAATGATTAGTTTGTTTGACGCGGAGCATTTTAACTGACTGCATTAAAGCTTCTGTGGCGCTATCATCTCAAAGCCTCCGAGGAGTTCTTTGAAAGCTCTCAGCTGTTACTCACTGGTCTACAGTGACATCATAACCTGAAGGCTAATCGACAGAGGACGCACACATGGTTAAACTGGGCGTGAAAGCGTATCCGCATGAGTGAATCTGGTGTGACGAGCCAAATGTGACACATCCGATATAAAAACCAAATATTATTGTTAAGTATTCTGAGATGAGAATGGTGAATGAAGTCCGCTAAAAGTGACACTAAAAGTACACTGCTTGTGTCTGTCCCGTGAGGCAACAGTTGTGGCGCTGTGCACGTTGAGGAGAGCGTGCAGACCGAGAGGAGAGCAGCCGGTAAGATCAGGTCAGAATTAACATCAATTAACATAAATTATAAAAAAACCTCCTGTTTGAATATTTTATCACCGTGTACTTCATTCTTCACATCACGCATTACTTCCCTCTCTTAATCCCCCCCCCCCCACACTCCTCTCTCTATCTGACCCCATCAGGCTTTTCCTTCTCACCCCCCTCCCCCCCCCCTCCCCTCCTCGCTCTTCCTATCTAATTCCAGTTGATGGACTGATGGACATTTCCATTGACCTGATTAGGCGCGCTCTATCTGCCAGTAAAAGCTGTGCAGTGTGTTTGTGTGTGTGTGTGTGTGTGTGTGTGTGTAT
Source organism: Labrus bergylta (assembly GCF_963930695.1). Lineage (NCBI taxonomy): Eukaryota > Metazoa > Chordata > Actinopteri > Labriformes > Labridae > Labrus > Labrus bergylta. The sequence goes on from NC_089199.1 coordinate 32,245,425, forward strand.
ACAGTATACACTCCTCCTCTGTTGCCATAGCAGCCCACAGGAGCCCCTCTAGGTGATTTAAATGAACTTCATGTGATGTTTAAGTCATCTTAGCTGTGATCATGTATCTCCTCTCCCTCGGCGGCTGCATCATTCTTTCACTCTGTGAGGTCAATCCACTCGGTAACATTTAAAAAACCCTTCAGTAAGTTCACCTCATCTTCCTTTTAATACAACAAACTGTCAAATATTGATTTTAATAGGATTAGGAAACGAGGAGCCGCCTGATTTTGCTTTGAACTTCTGCAGCTTTGTCAGAGTCGGATACAAATCTGTGATTCTCTCCTGCATGTAGAGTGAAGCAGACGATCTCTAGTGGGTGTTCTTGTATTTTAATGTGATGTTGAGTTGAGTTGATGTGTTGAAGCTCTTTTCTGTTTGTGCACTTATCCATTCCACCCTCACCACTCCAAACATCTCCAACAGCTCTGACATGGGCGCTCAGGTCGAGACATTTCAGATCTATTTGGCTGTAAAAGTTTTTTAATGTTTCCCTCCCACTGCTTCATGAAGTACCACGCAGTGAAAGATTCCCTAACTTCATCCTGCTTCCAATCAGACGTCCAGGATTTAAGCTCCCAGACAGATAAGTCGGAGCTGGACCCCCTCCAGTCCCAGAGGTGCTGCTCTCTATCTCCTCTCTTTACTCACTTCAGATATGGCTTAAGCAAACACACAGTGTTTGACCTGCGGCTTTACAACGGTATCTCTTTATTAAACTCTAAGAGCAGGTGTTATTCTTAAAGACACAAACACAGAGTTTTTTTTTTTTTGGAAACTGCTCCGTGCAGGTTTTATCTGGAGCAGTGACGCTGAACTATTCTGTCTCTGCAGCAGGCGACCGAAGTACAAAGAAGCTAAACAATCGTTCTTAGTGAGCTCTGACACTTCCAGTCAGAGGTGCTGGGTTCATTTGAGAAGTGTCTCTGTGTTTGAGGATGCATGAGACACTTCAGAGGAAGAATGTGCAACTTCTTGATCCAGTAGGTGTCGCCCTTGAGCTCCAGCATGAAACCAAAACAAACTGCTGTTAGGCCACGCCTCCTCCACCCTGAAGCCTCTGCTCTCCTCCAGAGACACACCTCCAACCCCTCTGCACTCACACTGCAATCACCTGTGTCCTGCATTGTTGTGTTAGCATGCTAATGTTAGCGCTCTTTAGTCAGCTCGTAGCTTCACATTGTTGTGTTAGCATGCTAATGTTAGCGCTCTTTAGTCAGCTCGTAGCTTCACATTGTTGTGTTAGCATGCTAATGTTAGCGCTCTTTAGTTAGCTCGTAGCTTCACATTGTTGTGTTAGCATGCTAATGTTAGCGCTCTTTAGTTAGCTCGTAGCTTCACATTTCATGTAAACTGACACAGAATGAGCGTGATCTAAAAACTCTTACTAACATCCAAATAATCAGTGAGTATGTTCTTCTTCTTCTCTCTAGTTCTTGACTAAAACAGCTTTTATACACAAGGGGAGGAGCCGGCCGTCCCGTCCATGTAAACACGGCTCTGACAACAACACAGCCAGCGGGACTCGAGCTTCTCCCTCATTGTAGACAGTCAGGACTCAGAGACACATTTACACAGGACAGACTTTATTCTTCCTTTAATGAAAGCAAACCAGAAGAGTTGGTTTGGGACACTGAGTGTGTTTCCATGGACTTGAGTATCCTGGTTCAGATCATATTCAGGATACAATGTTGACATGCACACAGAGAAACCAGGTTGTCATACCTGTACCCATGATCAATACTCGTCTCCTGCTTCTGATTACTGCGTCTTATTTGTGCGGGCGCCTGTGATGTTTAAAACAGAGACCGCTGAGACGCAGTGAAACCTGTTTAAACATTAATGAAGTAAATACATGTGTGTGATCTGAGGCAGCGTGACAGGCAGCAGGCGGACGCTGCACTCAGCTTGAAGAGGAGGACAGTTATCTAACATGTTTAGAGCCCACCAGAGAGAGACCCTCTTCACTCTGAGTGTCTCCTGTTAATGGGCCCCGTGATGATCGTCGCATTAAGAACATGAAAGCCGGTTCTCATCAGGACCGTTTGTTGACAAATGCTCCGGCTTGTCCCCCGTCGACCTCACTGTGATAAACAATAATACAATAACACAAACACGACACGCTGAGAGAAGTCCTTAAAGCTGCATCTACGGAGCGCTGTGACCCGATCAGTGTTTAGGTCGAGGTGGGCGAGATGACCTCAGATTCATATCAGGGTATTTTCTTTGCTTTTTCCATTAATGCTGTTACATCACAGACTTAAAAGAGATTAAGCATTTAAACACATTCACACACTAAGACCCTCTTTTCCCCCTCACTCTGTTTAATCAGATATATAACTCATCGTGCATGACACCAGAGGGAGATGTCTTCTGTTTTCTTCCTCTCCTGCAGAGTGGTGTTAATGTGCTGCAGATAATTCCACATTTCCTGATTTAGCTCTGTCACATTAAAGCGTCTCAACAGCTTGAAAAGTGGGGACTTTTATTGTCGGCAGTTTTAGACTTTACAGACTTCTTTAAATCCTCTTGGACTCAAAGCAGGCGAGACATCAGGGTTAACACCTTCAAGCAGGTAGACTTGTTGTAATGGAGATGCAGATCTGTTCCAGCACGTAGCCTCAGCCCGTGTAACAGCGCCAGACAGACCGCAGGAGAGACGCGACGCAGGCGAGCAGTGAGCGTGTGAGACGCTGGCTCTGCTCTGAGTCTCAAAGAGAAACAGGCAGAAGGACTCACCTTATCAAATCATTATTTATACACTATTCATTAGAGCAATCGTCACGTCGTGTGTGCACTACAACCAAACACCATGTTTAAACCCGTGATGACCACATGGCTAAGATCCATGTCATGGCAAAACATGATGCCAGTTCACCGCACACCCCTCTGTTCAGGACATGTCCTGTGGAGGAATGAAGGAGCTGATGATCCATCACACACAGTCTCACTGCTGGTACACACAGATGTCTTCTCTGAGTGTGACACACACACACACACACACACACACACACACACACACGTCTCTTTATATGGCAGACACACATGAAGCACTGTGAGGTTTCCTTGGCTTGCGTGACAGTGAAGTGAGAGCCACCTATTTGTGTCCGTTCAGTAGACAGGAGACTCGCTCAGACTCTGCTGCAGGCTGAGTGCTGCACGCTGCTTCTGTCCCCGATCTACTGTATGTTCTGTACTAGTGTGTTTGCATGTTTTTCTCTTTATTCCTGCATGATCTTGTAGTTCTCCTGTGATATTGTTGTTCTCCTCGCCGTCCGACGGAGCAAAATCGTGGGATGCACATAGTATGTGGAAATTGGTGTTAATACACTGCATGTCTTTTCAAAGGCACCGTTACATAAACATCATACAAGGTAAAATTAAGATGATGAACAAAATTAGTTTTTGCAGTGCACTAATTCACTGCCACTGAATAAACTAAACTGTTTGAACATGATGCAGTCCTGAGCAGTGTGTGGACGTGTCTGTCAGTTCACACATTTAGTCTCTTTAAATGTCTTAACTCCGACATGTTGCTCATGTGTGTGTGTGTGTGTGTGTGTGTGTGTGTGTGTGTGTGTGAGTGTGGACAGAAGTTCAGAGCAGATGGCTGCTGCTGAGATGACTCAGTCTTCTCTGTAACTTCTTTAGAGATAAACATCGCTGAGCCAGTTTCTTACTCTGATTTGGTTTCTTTGCATTTGAAATGATTTGTACAGGCTGCGTTGGGGGGACGGGGCAGAGACTGCAGGACCAGAGTTGAGCTGGATTCAGACTGACGACATCGTCTGCTTTCCATTTGATTTATTTCTAACTTTATTGAATCTAAGGGAAGGAGTGTTTTCATTTGTTTTCCCCTCTTAGGATTTAGAGTTGAGCTTCAAAGTAAACAGCTACATCAGAAGAGTTCAAAACTATTCCTCTGGCAGCAACGATTGCATTATTTCTTTTAAAAGTTGGACAGTGTTCAGGAGTTTACCTAGAAGTTCTTGACGGACACTTTGCCCTCCTACGCTCCTGTCTTATGAAATAGATGTTTTTATTTGATCTATGTTTAACTGACTATGTACTTTAGTAAAGAGAGCCAGAAGATAAACTGGGAGACACATTTAAACGCTTATTCTGACACGTATTCTTGCACAACAAAACATTTCCTCAGATTGTTCTCATAAATTGATTTTAGGAACTGGCTTCAGCGTTTCAGGTCAATTCTGTTTAACTTTAACAAAAATCGAAGTGCAGGGACTTGAGTGTGGTGCCAGTCAGTCCTCCTCCAGGATGGAAATGTAATTTTAAAACCTCCTCTCTGTATTGATTTTAGAGTTAAGTTGGAGCACATGATGAGTGTAATGTCTCTGTGTAAGGCAGAGGACAATATTAAACCTGTACATATGATAAGTGAATACTTCATGTCCGAGCTCAGCCTTTCAAAGCTCTGGTCTTTACATCATAAAGAGTCATGTTCCTGGATGAGTGATGAGACGCTGATGCTAACATTTAGCTGACTCATCAATGACCGCTGAGCTAACCGCTCACTGTCTATATGAGACGGGTAACCCGACACCCATCCGCTGCGGTGACGTGTGGGTGAAAGGACAAATGAAAGGTGACATCATTGTGCTGAGCCGACAGGTTAGGGTTAGACGTTGAGACAGCAGAGTATTAGACCTGTAACAGGCTTCAGTCCAGCTCGGTGGAGAGGACGGGTTTGACTCGAGAGGAGACAGACAGATGAACATGACGGCACAGCTGATGATGCTAAACGAAGATGAATATACACAGAGGAGGAGCTCTTATTATAAGCGACTGATAACTTTAAATATTGATTTTAAGATTCAAGATTAAAACAACTTTATTGTTTATCACATAGTGGCGGAAAATTACTTTTAGTTAGAGGCTCAAGGAAAATAAAAACATCCAGAGCCCGACTGACTCAGAAATCAGGGAGAGAGAGAGCGAGCTGCAGGTTAGGCCGCCCTCCTTGTGCACACTAACCACCATTACCTTAGTTCAGTAATATTAACAGAAGAACACACAGAGAGCTACATTAGAAGATCAGGAGAGACAGAGACAGGTGCTTTGTGTGTGTGTGTGTGCGTGCGTGCGTGCGTGCGTGCGTGTGTGTGCAGAGAGCTGTCTTTAGTAATGTGTCTCTGCAGCCTCTCTGTGTTCTCTGACAGTGTGACTGGTGTATCATGCTGTATGACTGTGTTTGTATCAGCGAACCACGGTGCACCCTGGGAGGTCTGAACCTGCTGAATCAGGAGAGAGAGAGAACAAAACACAAACAGCAGAATGAACAGATTCACTATTTTAGATTTCTTTTCGTTCATGCAGAGAAAAATCAATATTTTTTTTGTGAGTTGCAGCCAACAAACATTTCTCTGTCTCTTAAACAAAACAGTTGCAACTTTTACTCCTACCTTCATCCGGAGGAGTAAATTTATGGATGTTTATTTCTTGTACATTTTATTTAATGTAACACATAGACAGACACGACATGTCTATCGTTGTCGTGGAAACACCAGATGTTGTGTAAAAGACCTAGTGTTGTAGTCAAGACCACACTGACCGAGGCCAAGACTTACCTGAGCCCAGAGTGCTCCTAGACCGAGACATTTAGGGATCAAGACCAAGAGCCTCAAGACTCAAGTAGCGGAGAGAATCACTCCCATGCCCAAGCCCCCTGGTGGTGAAATCTACATACTGTCCGTTAAATTAAGATGCTAAAATATGTTGTAATAAAATGTTAAAAAATGTCCATATATGCTCCCACACAGTTTACCCAACAACAGAATTTCTAAAGACTTAAACCAATTTCTTGATTAGATCTGAATTTATTGTTTATAATTGATCTTTGTAACAAATGCATGAAGATGAATCAACTGGAGAAATGAAACTGCCGTTTTAATGCATCAGGCCAAGGTATCAGGGCACCTGGGGATGCCCTACACACACACACACACACACACACACACACACACACACACACACACACACACACACAGGACAGCAGATGAAGGATGGCGGTGCCAGGATCCCCTCGCTGTGCCAGCAGGCCCTGCAGTGCAGAGCGGGTGTTTCCCTGTGGCATCGTTCCTCCTCTCTGACCTGCAGCTACACCGACTCATTCATGTGTTAATTGATGTGGGCCATCGTTGACGCCGTGCCAGGAGTGGATGGCCTCCCACCGTTAGTTAATAACTGACAACAGAAGTGTTGGACTGAAGTCAACAGGAAGGACGCTTCCTCTGTTAAAGAGACGAGTGTTTAAAAAAGTCTATTTTTAACAACTGTGGCAACGCAATGAATTTAAGAAAATGCTAATAGGAAGTAGCATGAATTGTGGTTTAACATAAATTCCCTCTTTAATATTTAATCCCGCCCCTCACGTACAACATGCCACTAAGATGTTCCAGAAATATAAAATATTAATGAAGAGAAGTCGGAGCAGCGGGACATGCAAACTTCTTTCCCTGTCATTCCTCTGACAGTCAGTGATTGTCTCTGTAGTAAAGAGGGTAGTGCTAAGATTAGACCCACACACACACACACACACACACACACACACACACACACACACACACACACACACACACACACACACTTGGTGGTTGTGCCCTCTGAAAGCAGCAGTAGTGCAGAGTGCTGTTGGGTGATTAGTGTGTTTTTAAGCCCGTATAATGGAAGCTTAGCCCAGTGCTCCACTTTCAGGGCAGGAACAGCAAGCTCGGCCATCTGGACACTAGTTCACTCTAATGCTGCTACACACACACACACACACACACACACACACACACACACACACACACACACACACACACACACACACACACACACACACACACACACACACAAGGGGAAGAGTACGAGGCCATGCTACACAACAAACATCCAGAAATCAGCAAACAGCCTGACACTCAGATAGTTGTTTGTGCTAGTATCGCTAACATCATATGTTTACGTTCAAATTTTGTGTGCAACAATGTGCACACACAGGTACACACACAGGTACACACACAGGTACACACACAGGTGCACACACAGGTACACACATACTGTATGCGTAACCTGTACTTACTGCAGAAGCCTCTCAGGCAGTCTGTACAGTAGGCCACATCAATCACTCGCTCATGCAGAAGGAAAAACACAAAATGACTGCAGCCTGTGTGCACGTACAGTAAATGCACCTGCCCTTACATTCACACACACACACACACACACACACACACACACACACACACACACACACACACACACACACACACACACACACACACACACACACACACATAAACTTACACAACAACCTGCAGAGATGAACCAACAAACATCTGGCTGATCGGCCTGTCCCACATTATAATCATCGCACTGTGTGTGAGTGAGAGTTTGGGGGAGGGGCCTAATGTCAGCATGTACGGTCTGCGTCATGTGTGTGTGTGTGTGCGCGTGCATGCGTGCGTGCGTGCGTGCGTGTGTGCGTGTGTGTGTGCGCGCGCGCGTGCGGGCGGGCGTGTCAGATGTTAGGGAAAGTGTGCCAAAATGCAGCAGGTCTTATTGACACGCACAAACAGACACACAAACATCCACAAACACACACACACACACACACACACACACACACACAGGATCTTTAAATCAGTCAATGAGAAAGTGAGAGATGAGGGGAAGACTTCGACAAGCTTTCAAGTTTATTTATTCAGTTCTTTAACTTTCAACAGTTCAGCCTCACACACACACACACACACACACACACACACACACACACACACACACACACACACACACACACACACACACATACACACATACACACTCTAACCTTGGAAGTTGTACCAAGGTCCTCTAATTGTCACCTCACGTCCACTGCTGCACTGTGGTGGTGTGTGTGTGTGTGTGTGTGTGTGTGTGTGTGTGTGTGTGTGTGTGTGTGTGTGTGTGTGTGTGTGTGTGTGTGTGTGTGTGTGTGTGTGTGTGTGTGTGTGTGTGTGTGTGTGTGTGTGTGTGTGAGAAGTGGAGCATGAGAGAAGGAGAAATGCACAAAATCCTCCCCTCATTACTCAGTGTGTACGTCCTCGATTCCTTTCCTCGTCTCCTCCCCTCACTCCTAAACTGCAGTTCATTTATCACACCTTGTATCTTTGTTGACATTTTGAACAATGCATACTGCACAGGCCTTTTATTGAGTCCAAGAGGCTCAGGGTTTAAAAACCTTGGGGACTAACTCACTCAGGTCAAACACTCTTTGTATTCTGCAGCAGATTGTAAATCTCTACTGATGGTGAAGTCACATGCAGGGAACTCCCCGCTGAATAAATCCACATCACTGCCACTCCACAGTAGCTTTCTTTCATTTTGTTGTTTGAGCTCTGCCCTTTTATCTCAAATGCCCCCCCCCCCCCCCCCCCCACGAGTCTGAGGCCTGTGGTTTAATGTGTGCAACAGGTAGTCCTCTGTCATCACACCGGGCTTCTGTTTGGTGCATTACAATATATTTGTTTTCTCCTTCAGGGTGAGAGCATGAAATATGGCAACATTATCCGAGTGTAAAGAAGCTCAGCAGTTTGCTCGATGAGTTCTGCAGAGGACACCGCCATTTCTCACAGGAATGGGCTTTCTGACATTTAGGGGAGGGTGATTTATGCGCTTCAGCCCCGCTGGTGGAAACGCATCTAATCCACATTTCTTTTTTTTTCTCTCTGACATTTTAAAAGTTTGTGTAAAATGTGTGTGACAGCTGTGTGGATGGATGGCTGGCTGGCTGGTGAACGACAGGAGGGGATAATTGAGGAAGCGATGCAGAGGGAAGACAGTGGAGCGGTTAATACAGAGAGAAGTGTGAGGTTTCACTCGATCAGGAAGCAGATACAAATAAAAACAGCAGTTTAGTTGTAGATAAGAAGCTCTGAGAGACAAGGATTCTGCCTTTGCAGTTTCTAGAAACAGCCCCTAAATGTGCGTTTCAGCTTCAATGTAAAGTTCACATTCACAAGTGGAAGAGAAGTAAATTAAGACCTGGTCCACATGTAGACGGGTATTTCTTTAAAGCTTTTCTAAGAGTTTTGACCTTCCGTACTTAAACTGTGTTCTAGTTCACTGAACACTCTCCTTTATTAAACTCCTTCCAGGGTGAAGCTCTTCAGAAACTCAGCTGAAGGTGTTTCTGTGTCGACGGGGAAACTGTGTTGTTCTCGTCTCGCTGTGCGCCGTTTCTCCTCCGTTTGACGTCACCGTGCGACGCTGTCACTTTAGTTGACATGACATTAGTGTGATAGCAGATGTAACCAAACTAGCGCTGGTGCTAACGTTGCTAACTGGAGTTTTAACATGCTCACACATACACACACAGTTACTCTCTCTGTTGACGAGCAGAGACGCCTGATTGGACTACGGAGATCACTGCTGCTTCATGCAACAACACACCACACAAACCCAAACGCCAACGTCAGCGGTTTTGGACCTGGTCAGTCTTCTGGTTGGTGGGAAAACTTTGAAAATGAAATGGTCATTGCAGAGGAATGGGGAGAAAATGTTTGCATGTTAAGGACTTGGTCGTTGACTTGGTCGTTGACGTGGTCGTTGACTTGGTCGTTGACTTGGTCGTTGACGTGGTCGTTGACTTGGTCGTTGACTTGGTCGTTGACTTGGTCGTTGACTTGGTCGTTGACGTGGTCGTTGACGTGGTCGTTGACTTGGTCGTTGACGTGGTCGTTGACGTGGTCGTTGACAGCCGTAGCAATGCGTTTTCTGGTTTTGTTAAGAACTTGGCACGTGTGGACGGGATTATTTCTTTACATACCGGCCTATATGTGGACGAGGCCTAAGAGACAAGAGGAGAGGGAATAGTCATAACAGACCGTCATGGAAAGATGAAGCTCATGAAGGAGGAGAAAAGAGGAGACAATGAAGGCAGGAGACGAGAGGAGGAGGAGAAACTCTGAGAGTCCCAACATGGAGAGTCGGTGAATTAAAAACAGAAAGGGAAAAAGGACAGCAGGGTGTAAGAAGGATACAGAGAGAGTGAAGTGAAGAAACATCACTCAATGATTTGGAGCTAAAAGTAAAAAGTTAGAGAGCCAGACGGGGCGATTAAAATCCACATGAAGAAGAAAGTGAATGAAAAAGGTTTTTTGAAGTGTCACAGGCGGCAGCAGACGTAACACGAGGTGACAGAAGCCCCGCCGAGAGAAGGACGGTGAATTTAAGTGTGTGTGTGTGTGTGTGTGTGTGTGTGTGTGTGTGAGCAGCAGAAAGACAAGTGTGAGACGGTGAAAGCCCACAGCATCTTCTTCATCCCTCACCCAGCGTCTGCAGATAAGTGCTACTGACCTCATTACTCTCCCCCTCCCCTCCTCCTGTCTCCTCCTCTCCTTCCTCTCCTTCCTCGGCTGATGGAGCCCACAGATTGCAGAGTGAAGTGATGGCAGGGAGGAAAAGTGGAGATGCAACCTGGAAACATGAGATCACAACGTCGAGGAGAGGAGGGGGAAGTAACTGCCGTTTAATCTGTCATCGCATGCCTGAGATGTTTGTGAACTCGGGGAAACTTTGACAGTTTGCTGCATCATTCCTGTTTCTTTGCACTAATAGTGTTCCTGTTTGATTTTTTTTTAATGTTTATTAAGACGGTAGGTTTATTTGTCCTATAATTCAAGATCAGGGAGGCTACACGTATCAGCTCCAAGCAGTATAACCTACAATAATAACCACGTGTGTGTGTTGAGTGTTTGAATGAGCTTGTGAATAAATTTGGTATAACGTTCATAACGTGATCATCAGTCAGGCTGAGATTACAACAGATTTAAAACATCAACTGATGGTTGTTCTTTTCTTTCTTTCTCTTAGTTAGTTGGACGTTTTGTCGGTTGTGGTTCTTAAAGCTGTGGAGACAGGAAATGAACAAAAGAAGGAGGAGCTGAGGGCAAAGGGCCGAGGGTACGAGGCAGCTGTGCTGAGATCTCTGGCTTCGTTCACACTTCAGTGATTTCAGTCAAACCTTTTGGTGCATTTTAGTTTGTTTACACAATAAAAGCATTTTGGGAGCCTGAAAATGCAAAGTTTTGAAAACGCGCTCCAGAGTGCAAACTTTGAGAAACGGCACTGTCTCCATCGTTGTGTAAACTCATGCACAGTTCTAGTCTGTAGCCATGAGTGTGCAGACAGCTCGGTTCAGTGCTCGGTGATATTTACACCACGTTTCACCTTCAGTCTGAATGTTGCAGAGTTTTAATGGGGGGCCGAAGTGATCCCCCCTCTCTGTACCGTTACAGAGGAGAGACAGGATCAGCTGAGCCAGCGGGGGAGCGCAGCGCTGTGTGTTTGACCGTGTGTATGTACAACGCCGAAACGCAATGTCAATTCACAGACGTGGATGACGGCTGAGCTCAGTTACAGCACTTTATCGATCAGCAGCCTGAAAAGGAACTCTGTCCATCAACCTGTTCCTGCATTGTCACAGGCTTTAACTAGAACAACGCCGCTGTCATCCACTTAAAAACGTGAACTGAAAACCAGAGGAGGTGAGAACGTCCAATGAGAGAACAGCAGAATGAGTTGAAGTGAACATAATCTTTAATTGTACAGTGAGGTAGGGTTAGGGTAAACAGTGTGCATGTTTGGTAGTTGCATTTCCTCCTTCCGTTTTCTTTGGTTTGTCTGTAATATTTATGAAGTGCAGAGCTTCAGAGTCGAGTTTCGAGTCGGTGCAGAAGTGCAGAGCAACATGAAATCAGGAGGTCAGAAAAGCGAGTTGTTTTTATTCTGTGTTTCTGTCATTTCAGCTCTGTCAGCCTGAGTGCTCTCTGCTGCGCGTCGCTGCCAGGGTTTTTCTGCAGGCATAACCTGAATTTCAAAGTTACATGAACTGAATGCAACAAAAGGCTGTCCTGACGTTAGCCCACTTTCACCGACCGTCAGCCTGCCTCTTCTTCTGCACACTGTGTGCTTCCTGTGTGCTTCACACGCATGTCTTCAGCTCACTCCTCTGACGTTTTCTGTTCCCTTTAAAAGCCAAACTCACCTCGTTCTGTGAATGTTAAACTCTTAACCTCAGCCCAACATGTTTCTGACTCTGCCTGAGCTTCTCACCTCATCTCTGCTCAGTGACATGTTCGTTCAGGAGAAAGTTACTCAAATCACATTTACAGAACAGTAAAATGTAAAATGTCCTGATCAGTAAATATGTTATGACTGAAGATAAAGAGTTCTTATTCATGTAGGGATCAAATGCTTTATGAATCCTGATAATGAGACCAACAGGCTTAGAGACCCTGTGCAGGCCAGACTTTATTAAAACCCTCAAACACAGTGTTCACAGAGAGCAGCTTCTGGATGCTTCCACACAGCCCCCAGTCTTGTCTGTGAAGGCGTGTGTCATTATTAAAGAAAAGCTTGTCTTCTCCATCCAAGCAATGAAGCTCAGCTGCAGAGAGAGGCTCCAAAAAAAAAAGATCTCATTTCTTGTTGCTAAAAACACTCTTTTCATGTGCACAGCCTTTCAGCCAGCGCTGCCCTCCAGCAGCTCTGATAACCTTCAGCAGAAAACTGTGTTTGTCCTTCCTACTGCTTGTTTCTGCCACTGGCAGATGTTGTGGATGAAACCCCGACTGTTCGCTCAGTCGCTCGTTTCCGAAAAAGATGGGCATTTGGATATCTGAGCTGTAGTTTGCGTTGGGGGGGGGGGGGGGTCCTGGCAATCGTGCTTTCATGCATCTGGTGATTTGATTTTACCTTCCTTGGTTTCCTCCAGTCTCCCATCTTTCATTCCACACATTCAGACAAACGCTACAAACACTCATGCAGGCCTCACTCTTTCTCTGGGTCTCCTGTGGTCTTGTAGTTCTCCTGTGATCTTGTAGTTCTCCTGTGATCTTGTAGTTCTCATGTGATCTTGTAGTTCTCCTGTGATCTTGTAGTTCTCCTGTGATCTTGTAGTTCTCTTGTGATCTTGTAGTTCTCCTGTGATCTTGTAGTTCTCCTGTGATCTTGCAGTTCTCCTGTGATCTTGTAGTTCTCCTGTGATCTTGTAGTTCTCCTGTGATCTTGTAGTTCTGTTGTGATCTTGTAGTTCTCCTGTGATCTTGTAGTTCTCCTGTGATCTTGTAGTTCTCCTGTGATCTTGCAGTTCTCCTGTGATCTTGCAGTTCTCCTGTGATCTTGCAGTTCTCCTGTGATCTTGTAGTTCTCCTGTGATCTTGTAGTTCTCATGTGATCTTGTAGTTCTCCTGTGATCTTGTAGTTCTCCTGTGATCTTGTAGTTCTCCTGTGATCTTGCGCTCACTTTCCAGAAACAGATCCAGTGTAGCAGGGCGCTCAGAGTATGTGGAAATTGGGGGTTGGGCATGTATAAATATCTATTTATGTCATATTTTTGGGGAATCTAATTGGAGTAAATGAAGTTCCTCTAAGTGACCTTTCCTCCAGCTTTGTGCAGATGAGTGCTACATATAATCTGTGTCTTCTTCCTTAAATCCTGCAGCTGCATCTGATGAGAGGAACAGATAACAGAATAAATATTTGCTCTCCTTTTAGCTGCTGGGTGTTACATGTGAGGGTAATCTTACCATCTGTTTGTGATTTATTGAACAGCAGTGATGATGTAAGGCAGTGCTGGATTAAGAGATAAAGGGAGGGGTCCCAAAGCAGCACTGAAGGAGTCAAATAATGTTTCCCCTAAATCTCTTCACTCTCTTCATTCTCTCTTTCCTACTGAGCTGCACTTCGTTTTATACTTCCTGTTTTCTCTCATTTCTCTATGAGATACGAGTCGCTCATATCCCCGCCTGTCCTCCCCCTCGTTTGCTTCGATATCATCCAGTGATGGAGTCGTGTTTCAGCTCCACTCAGGCACAGGAAGAAGAATTATCGTAACACTCTCGTCTATCAAAGCCGGTAAACTCCCCTAGCAGCCCCCCCCCCCCCCCCCCCTCAAGTCCATTTAAAAGTGGTTGTACTTGTGAGAGCTCTCAGTATGTGGTTGGACGCTTGTTATTTCTTGTGTTTTTTTAGCTCACAGGCATATGCAACAGCTGTGACCCCTGCTGCTCGCTGCCGTTTTGGTGCCAATTACATTTGTGTTTATCCTGGGTGGGCCTGCTGTGCAAATCACTCTGCGCATCCCCCCGACGCTCCTCGTTTTCCACATCACTTTTAGTTTCTCTTGGCTTTAATTTCTCCTCTTTGGTTTGGTTTCTCTTTCTGTCCGTTTGTGGTGGAGTGTACGCCGTGCACAAACACACACACACACACACAGGGATGTTCAGTTAGTTTTCACTTTCTCACTCCTTCCAGCAGATCGTATTCGAGGGAGTCCCCCCCGGAGTGTACTGCATGACGTTTGCATTAACGAGCTTTCAGTTGTGTGTGTGGGTAGCGTGGTAGCGAGGGAGGGAATGAAGAGGGGTGTAATGTAGTTATTGTAAGAGTGTGATGCCCACACACACACACACACACACACACACACACACACACAGGAGCAGAGAAGGTGTTTACAGAAAAAACACCGTGGTGATTCTCTCCTACGTTAAATGACGACATGAAATCTCCCTGAGAGAGCAGAAACTGGTGTGACTCAGCCCCTTCTACTTTCTCTTCTTTTCATTACTCACCTCTTCTGTTCCTCCCGCTTCCATCTGCTACCACTTCAGAGTCTGCTTCCCTCTCTGATCGGCCGTTCACACGTGCAGCTCCTCCTGTTTTTCAGGAGTTTTCTGCAAGTGTGAACGCAAACAGCTGAATGTTGGGAGGAGTTTCTCCTGCCAGTTTGGATGTTTTTACTTTTACACTCTGTTGTTTAGACACACACAGGCTGAGCATCACACACACACACACTGTGCACACACAGGATCCTGTGTGTGCACAGGATCCTGTGCACTAATGGAGAGATGTGAGAGTGACCGGGCTGCACATGAAAGAGTGCCCGAGCAGTTGGGGTCAGGCGCCTTGCTCAAGGACACCTTGGCAGTGCTCAGGAAGTTAACTGGCACTTCTCCAGCTACTAGTCCTGTTTCAGACTTTGTCCAGACCAGGACTCGAAACCTGCAAGTGAACCTGAGTCCCTACAGACTGAGCTACTGCCTTTATGAAGTCAGAAAGGGAAACTTTGATAAGAAAGACGGGAATAAAGCATTCAAGAAATGTGACATAAATGATATCACTCGAGGTTTTTGCCCCCCCCCCCCCCCAATCAAAGTTGTAGATCCGCTGCTGCAGAGTGACTGCACGGTGTGATGTAACGCTGAGCTGCGTGTGCTGCTGTCTCATTAGAAACACGTCTGTTTGTGTGTCGGGACAAAAGAGAAGCGGTGCAACAATGCAGCTGCACAACGGCCGTGAAAAGCTGTGAGGAATGCCTGACAGGCACATTTCCCTGTCAGCCCCCCTCCCCCCCAATGTGTGAGCACTGTGACACAATGCACATCTGACACCTGCACATGCACACTCAATAGTGCAGCGATGCACAAAAAAAGAACACATGAACATGATGGACCGACAGGCTCACAGGGAGAACCCGGTGAACTCTGCAGAGGAGAAACCTCCTCTCTCCTGTTCCTCCTCTTCTCTCCTCTTCTTATTCCCTTCTCTGTCGTATTTCTTCCTCATGGATTCTCAGCATTTTTTCTGTGTTTTAGGCTGAAGGCTGCTTTGCATAATTTGGCCTGAAGTCATAGACAGTTTTGGAGTGCTGCATCTCCTCTGATGGGTAAATTAAAGCTGTTTTTCCTTCAGAGAGATTCTTCCCTTAAAGCTGCATTTTGTTCAACAAACAGACTCGGGGTTCAGAAGATGTTTAGGGAGAACACAGTTTACCATCAGTCAGATTGTGCTGAGCAAATCAAGGCTGAAGCCTCACATATCTCCTTCTTATCCTCTTTTCCTAATCTGCAGTTAAGATTCATATTTGCCTTTTCAATTCTTGAATGTTTGAATTATTGAATGATCTCCTCTTTGTTTCATAACCGGAGATCATGATGTTGTAAACAGAGTTTGTTGTGATAAACACATGTTTCTTTTTATAAATAAATCTCTTATTATTGGACATAAACCTTCTTATATAACCTCTATGCTGCTGGACATA
>NC_089199.1:32266538-32337859 GCF_963930695.1 Labrus bergylta
GTGCAGCACAACAAACCGGCATCTGTCTGCCACTTCTTTCTTCTTTCTTCTTTTACTTTTCCTCGGTGCAGGGAGGACAGGTCGTCCTGGTCTCGTTCAGCTGCTTCACCATTTGTTGATGAGAAATAATTAATAAGCTGAGCCGGAGTTCTTGTTGTTGTCGGACCATCTGGTTTCTGTGCCGGGACAAAAACTTCATGAGCGTCAGGTGTCGTCAGAGTAATTTAAGAGAGACCGTCACAAATGTAAACACAAAGAAAAAAAAACAGGCAGATTCAGACAAACAGTTGAAACAGAATCAAACAGTCGAGTTAAAGTACTCACAGCGGAGCTCTGATGACAACGATCTGTCAGCTAAAGAGGCAGGTCTGTAAAAAATAGGCCTAAAGTGGGATGATGAACTTGCAGTATGTAGATTTCTCCACCAGGGGGCTCTCAATCAAAACAGCAAAAGATGACGTAGAGGCCGGCGGGGAATCATGGAGTGATTCTCTCTGCTACTCCACCCTCCCACCTACGATGAAAACGAACTCTGCGTTGACCGTAGTCATGACGACCGGGCGAAGTCGACCTGAGGAAGAGAACATGTTTACAGACGAGCTGATGTATCAGAGTATAATTTACATGACGTTTTTATCACAGCAGCACAAACAGCGACATCAAAGCTTGATCGCAGCTGTGGCTCAGTGGTAGAGTTGGTTGTCTTTTAACCTGGAAGGTCGAGCGTTCAATCCCCAGCTCCTGCATCCACATGTCAAATGTGTCCTTGGGCCCCAAGTTGCTCCCACTGCTTCGTCAGCAGCGTATGAATGTGTATGACTGGATGAGTTAATACTGATGATCACTACACAGCAGCCTCTACCATCAGTGTGTGAATGTCAGAAATTAAGTAGTCAGAAAACTAGAAAATAAAGATACAAGCTCAAGTCCATTCACCTTTGACCTCAACCTTTTGAGAAAAGCTAACAATACAAAAAGATGCAACATTTCAGTCTTAACCTGCTGACTGACTCTCTAAACTTAAAGGTTTCTTTGACTCAATAAAAAACAGAAAAGCTGAAAGGCAGACTTGGAGCAATCAAACTTTTTTTCTCTTTTTTTCGATCTTCGCCGTTTACACTGAAATTGCAGAAAGGGCGCCTCTTTAATTCCAGGGTCAGAGTGGAGTCGGACTTTTAGCGACCACAATGGAGCTGGTGTTTGTGCACGGCGTCCTGAGGCCTCAGTCTGCTAATGCACTTACACAACCACAGAGGTTCAGTTCATCCTGCTGCACGTCTCCTTGTTTGTCTGTCTCTCTTTAAACCCACAGATACTGCTCATAAAGGGATGCTTTGCTTTTTAAAAACAGTGACCTGATGAGGTGGGGGTGGGGGAGGGGGGGGTTCCCGCTCTCCTAAAATAAATCTAAATAATAATCCAGCTGCATTGCTCTTCCTCCCACCAAGACGCCTTGGGTCGTTCCCTCGGTGTGGGACTGTGCTGCAGACAGGGCCGGGGCTTACGTAACCACACAGAGCTTCACTCTGACCCAAATGGAAGAGACAAAGCCTGCAGCCGCTCTGCCATGGGTTACAGTAGCTGGCAAATTTAGAAGCTGATGAATGATTCAATACAACACCGCAGGCTGAGCAGCTGAACGAAACAGTTAGGATGGTATATAACGCTCCGTCTTTGCTTTTTTGGCAACCAAACACTCCATAAACTTTATTACTGTGCTGTTGCTGTGGAGACCCAGAGGTGATACAGGCCTTCATAAAGGGCAGGATCAGAACTTTAAGGTCTGCCTTATTGGTATTATTTTTTATGAATATAGAAGGGTTTATATGAGTTTAGATAACAGCCAGCAGCTTCTACACTGTCTGCTGTCTCTGTGTGTGAATGTGGCCTATCAGTGCACCTCTACTCCTGGTGCTCAAAGTGCTTTCACACTTACACAAAATTCCTGAAAAAAAAGTTTTCACTCTGACTTCACCCGGAGTTTCTCCTGCAGCCTCCTCGTATTTATTCTGCAGAAAGTCAGAGTGAGCTGATAGATAGATAGATACTTTATTGATCCCGAGGGAAATTCAAAACATCCAGTAACAGGTTACACAAAACCGACCCCCCCCCCTCCCATACATATATATTAACCCGAAAAAAAGATTTAAAGAATACCCCTAGATGAATCAAACTTAAACTGTGCAATGAAAAAATAGATTTATTTTTTGTACATAACCCGTGCAGGGATAAAAATATATGTGACATTTAAACAAGAAGAAAAAAATCTGTAATTAGGCCTGAATATAAAAAATAAAAACCTTCTGAAGTTGTGTTGTTTATGTATGTACAGAAATGTTCAAAAAGAAGATATTGATGTGAGAACGCAGCAGGATATAATCAGGAGAATTCACCTGGAGCCAGTGGGAGGGGCCAGTGGGAGGGGCCAGTGGGAGGGGGTGGTGACCTTTATTCCCTGTGATCGCTGCACGACCATAGACTGTCTGCACGCCACCTCTACCATCTCCGTGCTCTAATCAACCTGCTGCTGCATGTTTCCTGTTCTCCAGGATGTTCTTCTCCTCTCTTTACTTCACTTTGAGATTCATTGATACAAACACACATATTCTCATTATAGCGTCGTGTAGAGGACTCTGCTGCTTCGTCTGCTACTTGTACATCGTTCTTTCTACGTTGCGTCTTGTAGAAAGAGACCCCCCCCCCCCCCCCCCCCCTGTCTGACAGGGATAGTCTCCCGCTGTGAGGAGTATGTGTGAACAACCAGATCAAGAGGATTTCAGGAGCAGTCCTCGTCTTAAACAAAGAGTCCTGGAGTCCTTTCTGTAAAGTCATCGGACACTTATGATAACATTCAGCGCCTGTCAGTGGATAAATCAGAACTAAAAACAGGAGTGAGGTTAAAAATCAGCAGAGTTAGCCTTTAAGCAGTCACAGTATGCTACACATCACAGCAGCAGAACAATCTGTAGACATGGATCTTCATCTATAAAAAAAAAGCTTTTTAAAGCGCTTTCAGCGAGTCGTTTGGTCCATTAAAATCATCTCCATCTTCCTCCCTCCTCTTCACAGCATCGTGTATCTCAGCGATGTTTTAGATGAAGCACTCAGCTTTTATTGAACCTAACAGCTTGAAGCCATTAGAAGGGAACGGCTCCATACATACTTTACTCTTAACGACAAGATGGAGACTGTCTTACAGGCGGCCATCTTTACATCTGCAGGTCAGAGGTGTGTGTCACTACAAGAGAGGAAACTCTGAAACTCTCTTACTGTGTTACTCTGATGATGTGGAGAGTTAAAGGAAGAGAGCAGCTCTCAGGCAAACAGGAGACGCCATGCAGGACCCCCGTTAGCGCTGGTCGATATGGACCAATAAGATCATAGCTCCATGCTTCTGTTTTAAAGATGTTTTAGTAGATAGGACAGAAGAGAGAAGCATGGAGGAGAGCGCGGGGGGTCCACGTGCAGAAAAGGGCGGAGGTCGGAATCAACGAGGACCACGGCTTCTGCACATGGGGCGTAAATTCAGCTTCTGAGCTCTGCAGCAGAGGGTTTGATTTCCAGCTGCTGCAGATTGTACGTGTGTGTGTTTCATGTTTCTAAACACATGAGATTGATCTGCAGTAGGATGATCAGCTTACAGCCAGAAATAGAACACAAATCAATAATTTCTGTTCTGCTGTGAGGACCAGTCACAGATTTATATTACATGAAGCAGTTTCTATAAAAAGACAAAGACTACCCCGGGGTTGATGCTTTTATTGAGACGAGGTAATATGGAAGTTAAAGAGGGGGGGGGGGGGGTTTATATGTGGAGTAGTCAGTCATGTCACTTTGTCTATATGTGGAGTAGTCAGTCATGTCACTTTGTCCTTCAGAGGGTCCTCTGAGCCCACATCACATGTTTTATTCACAGTGCTGAGTCAGGAGGCAGATCGTCTCACACCAAAAGGTCATCGGAGTGAAATCAGAGAGAACGAGCCTTTTAGATTCTTTGTCGTGTAGAGAGAGCAAACAGACACGAGAACACGACCCCTCCTTTAAATACACAGTTAATTAACCACTCTATATTAATTACCTGCTTTCCTCGTTTGGGGTCGAGGGGGGTGAAGACGATCCCAGCTGTCATTGGGTGAGAGGCGGGGTTACACCCTGGACTGGTTATCAGCCAATCACAGAGCTGACATATAGAGACAGACAACCAGACACACTCACATTCACACCTACAGACAATGTAGAGTCTCCAGTTAACCTAACGAGCATGTGTTTGGACTGTGGGAGGAAGACAGAGAACCCACACATGCACGAGGAGAACACGTGCATACTGGACAACAAACACTGATGAGTGAGGCCGTTCCTCAATAAGTGAAGAACCACTGAGCATGTGAGACGAGGCGTGCAAGTTAAAAACATCATCATAGACTTAAAAGTGTCAGCAACAAGCTTCCTCTTCTAGATTCAAAACAGAAGCAGGATCGGATTCAGTGGAGAGCCGGTCCTAAAAACTTAAACATGTGTGGAAGTAGGGCTGGGAAATACATTGAGTTTTTAAGATATATCGATATATTTTCAAACAAGATAACGGGTAAGACAATATCGTTAATATGGATATAGTTTATATTGTATTAAAATAATGTTACAGAGGTGCCAGGTCACCTTTTTCTCTCTCACTGTCTGTCCCTCTTCACCCTGCTCCTCCTCTCTCTCTCTTTTATTGTATTTAAGGAACATTTTTATTTTATAATATTACTTTTTAAATTCACAATCAGGTAGTTTATTTTCCATGTGTTTTCACTGTTAATAAAATACATATCTATATATTTCGAGTATCACCATTCAGCTAAACAATATCAAGATATGAGTTTTGGTCCATATCGCCCAGCCCTATGTGGAAGTAAAGTCAGGACATCGTCTCCCTGCTGGTGAGGTAGAAGTAAAAAGGACGCTGTGCTGTGTTTTTTTTATAGCTTCACTAAAGAGAGTAAAAATAAGTGATGTGAGCAGCGAGCCAGCTGTGATTATGCAGAGAGAGAGAGAATATGCCATTTCTAAAACACGGCCACATTGATTTATCATTTATGTATGCAGGCATTTACATTTTCTAAATACCCCCCCGGCGTTGTGTTTTCAAATCTATGGCGTGTACACTAAATAACGAGCGAGTGCTTGTGGCACAAACGATACACTGTGGAGGACGTAACATTAAGAATCGGCTCATGACCTAAATTAAAGGAATAAGCTGCTTAACACGACATTCAGATGCAAAAACACTGGAAAAAAAGCAAGTCCAAAAAAAAAAATGTAGTAAAATAGAAGGAAGAGAACAACATGTTAGAGACGCTCTGCGGTCCAGAGGAGGTCGTGACGTCTCTCCTCTGCACGGAGCAGCTCATGCAGAGAGAAGTTTGTGCAGTAAACAGAAAACATTTGCACGCAATATGCCTCTCTCTCCCTCACGGGGAAACGGGCCTTCACGGAGCTGCTCTAATATCCTGCTGCTGGTAGTCACCTCACTGTGTCCTCAAAGTGTCTCCTTAATGAAGACGCCACAGCCCTCCAGAGGCACGCTTGAATTCCTTTAAACTCCTCTTGAATGGAGTATCTTGATGTCATTTGTTCGCCCCTGTATCTGTTTAACACACGCTTACTTAAATGTTGTGTTTTATTTTGAAGGGCGCCTCTCCGTCTGTGAGGAGACGCGTTCTTGTAAACAGGTTTACTTTAAAACCATACATAATATAAATGTTACACACACACTACTTTTCCCCCTGTGGAGCAGAAATCCAATTAGATTTTAGAACAACCCTGCTGCATACATTTAAATATTAATAAGGAACAAAAAGTTCCCAATGCAGAATACTTCCCCTGACTCTGAAGTCTTTAAGATGTGGAGGTCATTTTATCCAGACTCTTAATGTGTTATCCACACAGATAAACTGACCATATCAAATCTGTTGCTCTTTCTCTCAGCGATCATTCCTCTACCTGCTGCTCTTTTCATCCTGCTCCTCTTCCTCTCGTCCTCCACCCTGACGTCTAACTCGCCATCTATTCCTTCATCCCTGACGTCTTTCACTCGTTCTCTCTCCTCTTTCTTCTCCATCTCTCTCTTCCTGTCTCCTGAGGCGGTCGTCCTCTGTGACAGAACCTGCTGATTACTCTCCAACCTCATGACCTCTCTGTCTTTTACCTCATTCACAAACAGTGCGTACACACAAATCTGTGCTTAAACCAGCCATACAAATGTTGGATTCATCAAAATGTTGTTACTTGAATTTGTTCATACTCTGTGAACTAAGTCCTGATTCACCAATCAGATCTCCTCTCACCCTGACTGCTTTCTCAATCCTCTCTCCCTCTCTCCCTCTCCCTCTCCCTCTCTTTCTCTCTCTCTCTCTCTCTCTCTCTCTCTCTCTCTCTCTCTCTCTCTCTCTCTCTTTCTTTCTCTCCATCCCACAACCGGGCGGTCAACAGTGCTCACTTTGTAGCAGAACTGAAGAATTCAATCATCCAACGTTTTATTTCCCAAAGTGGTCTTTGTGTAACTGTACCGTGTTTCTCTCTCTCTCTCTCTCTTTCTGTCTCTCTCTCTGTGTCTCTCTCTCACTCTGTCTTTTTTTTTTTTCAGCCGGCCAAATTTCATTACAGTTGCTCTCTGTGACAAAGCGTGTGTGAATCGGGATTGACCCCGTGCTCTCCTGCCTTTGTCTGGCAGAGAGATTATGAGGCCATTTCACATTTCAATTTCACTCATCAAATCCCTACTCTCAGCTGGATGAAGCTCTCTCTCTCTCACACACACACACACACACACACACACACACACACACACACACACACACACACACACACACACACACACACACACACACACACACACACACACACACACACACACACACTACAGCTTCATGGACGTCAGGCGCTGTAGCGTGGTGTCACAGTTTTATCGCAGGCTGACCTCAGACATCAGGACAGTTTGATCCCAGATAAATGATATTTATAGTATTCTCAGAGATAGAGTTATATGTCAGCTGAGGTGTTACAGAGATCACCTGTCATAGAATCAATTATTTATTTGTATAACAAGTGTAATCTCAAGACGCTTTACAAAAGAGCATATGAGATAATATGCAGGAAGGATTTCTCCTTTGTTCCTGTTGTCCACACTTCCTCCCTGCTGAGGTGGAGGTCGGAGCAGGCCGTGCATGAATGAGGACGGCGATGGTTGTGGGGGCGACACAGTTCGATGGTAGTGACTCGGGGTCAGGGACGTTGGGTGGTCGTAGAGCCTGATCACCTCGCTGATGGTTGAGGAGCTCCGTCTACTCCAGAGCCGACCTCTGCTGCCTGGACAAAGCCTCCTGGTCTTCTGTCTTAAATTGTTATTCCAAGATTAGAAGACAAATAGTTTAATGATGTGATTAAACTCTAATGAGAGTATGGATCAATGAGTGCAAAAAACAACAAGAGGCTAGAGGCAAAATCTGACCAATCAGGTTCGATTATGTAAATCCTTAGTAGAGGACACATTTAGTTTAATCGCTTAATTGTATCCACTCCTAAACTCACCTGCTGCGCTGTCATTGGCTGGAGGAAACACACCAGCTCCGCCCAGAAACGTCCCGAGTCAACCAGAACAAAGCAGAACAGTAAAATCCAGTGAGAGGACAGAGTCTCTGCAGACACAGACACCACCACACATGTACGGAGGCCCAGAAGGGACAATGGAGCAGCTTCACTTTAGGAGAAGTCTGTCTTTTATTTTGAAGGAGAAGTCCGTATTTTATTTTGAAGGAGGAAGCTGCTGACTCCATCTTTAAAACTAAAAAAAAAGTCTTGGTCTTGACCATTTCTCTTCTCTAGTATTCATACACAAACTCTTTTAGCTTTTGAGCAGAAGCTGATGATGTCATGATTTAGTTTTTTCGGGGGTGTTGCACTGATGAGAAAATTAAAACTAAACATGCACTTCTTGTCGTCATTGTTTTTTTTTTGGTTTTTTTTACAGTGCAGCTCATCTGTAAAGTCTCATTACAGCTTTAAGACATTCTCATCGTTGGAGGCAGAAAGTTCTCAGTGGATTTAAAATATACAAGAAGATGTTTTGGCTGCAGTCCAGTCGTGCAACGATTATTTCACCAACAGTTTGTGCTCTCACCGAGAAACTCCTGAGCGTGTGATTTGAAATACATCCTCTCGAGCCTCCTCGCCTGCCAACAGTGCTCCAAGGAAATCATTGATTACTTAATGCATCTACCTTTTAACCCTCCTGTCTTCTCTAAACCAACACAACCACATCATTTATCTGCCCTTCTGCTGTTCTTGTTTGTGATTTATTCACAGCACTGATTTGAATGCTCGCTGCTCCAGACATAACTTTAAAATATAACATTAATAGAACTCTCAAACTGCCCTCCTCACTGATCTGTGTCGGGGAATATTCAGATTATCAGTGTTGAAGACGGTGGAGGTCACGCTGCTTTCAGTTTAAAGATATGGAAATACTTTGGACTCTTTACTCAGCAGCCTCTGCCATCAGTGTGTGAATGTGTAGGTGTGACCTGCAGTGTAAAAGCACTTTGAGTAATCAGAAGACTAGAAAATAAATATACAAGCTCAAGTCCATTTACTGGAAAAGTTGCACAGTAGAAAAGTAAACAAATACAGAATGGATGGATTAAATACAGCTCATTTTGTTTGACATGGATTTTCTCTGATGACAGATAACTCATTGTTGGATGGGAGACTGTTTTTTATATTTCACTGAAAAGCAACAAAGAATGCATGGAAGGAGAAATGTTCAATGAGTGAGTTTCCAGTAAAGCTGCGCTATTATTGAGATCTTAATCGTTATCCCGACTTGAGCAGTAAACAATTTGCAAAAGTCTGAATCTATCGCAATAAATAAAAAACACTTTTAAAGTATTTCTCACTCAGCAGTTGTGCGGAGGCCTGTGAGTGATGGCCTCACACACTATCGATGACGTCAGATGAAGCTAAAGCTAACAATCAGCTGCCTTTGAAAATGTATTTTTAATTTATTCAAAAATTATTATTATTTTTTTTAATTTAGTAGGGACACTAAAAAACTAAACAAAACTCCTCCTGCAGTCTCGTAACAGTCAAATGTTTCACTCACTGTGAATATTTTAGCTCGTAATCTCCTCGTCTGTCTTCGACCCAGTGGAATATTTACAGACGTTAAAAACAACTGATTGAATTCATCAATCTTTATATGCTGATGACCCTTTCCCCTTTGTGTCTAATGAAGAGACTTCAGGTTTCATGTTAGTCTCTTTAGTAAACCTGATGTTTAAACCTCCTCCCCTTCAGCCTCTGATGCTGCTCTTAACGCCTGCTGGGCTACATGTAATTCATTATTTGACGTCTTAATTAAACTAATTAATTAACATCTAATTAATCAGAAGTTGAGTAGACGACTGAACCTCAGTCACCGTTCTCTGTTTCTGTTAGAGTGAAGTTCAAACAGCTCCAGGTCGTGTTGAGGTTCAGCGTACGTCTATCAGCGAGGCATGTGTGTCACTGTGTGAATATCAATATGGAGGTGAGGAAAAGGGTCACGCACACTCAGCACATTTGAGAAAATAAGCAAGCTCAGCGTGACACAGATCATACATCTGACAACAGAAGAGCCAGACTGATGTGATCCAAACAGAAATCCTTTGCTCAGTTTTTCAATTTGAACTTAATGTTGTTGTTGTTTTTTTCTGTTTGTAGAAACATTCAGCCACTTCCTCTGTGTTCAAATAAGGAATAGTGTTACCATGAATGTGAGAGGATCAGTCAGTGGTCAGTTCTTTACACAGTCCTGCTCAAATTAATACAAACATTTAAATTAATACAGGCCAGTTACTTCATGACGCTATTACTTAAACGCACAGTATGCAAATTCTACCACCAGGGGGCTCTCAATCAAAACAACAGCAAAAGAGAACGTCGAGGCTGGCGGGGAATCAAACTCCGAGTTGACCGTAGTCATGACGACCGGGGCGAAGTCAGCCTGAGGAAGAGAATACGTTCACAGACGAGCTGATGTATCAGAGTATAATTTACTCAGCAAGCACGGCAGCTTTCCGTCTGGTGTTTCCACGACAACGATAAACTTTCTGTCTGTCGTGGCTGCGTCCCTTGTCAAAGTCTAAAATGAAGGATTTATCTGTCTTTGATAACTATAAGAACTCAACAACAAACATACAAAACATAGGTTTAGTCCACGTTTCATTAATTTAGTGTTAAAATTCGACATATTACACCTTTAAGGGGGGTCAATTTCCCTCGCAGCCCCTCCTCCCTCGCTTATCGCTACCAGACACTACACCATCATCATTTGTACGTTTACTGCTTGAACCAACACTTCAAACTAGCTAGTAGCTAATAACATTTCTGTTGTTGTAATGAAGAAGCCGATCATTTTGCAAGCTAGCACAAGCTCAGAACTTGCTGTTCATATTCTTTGGAATTAAAGTATTTGAAATGACATCAAATAGATAAATACGATGAATGCATGCACTGCAGACTTGTTTCTGTTGCAGAGTTTAAAGGGTTTAGATCAATCTTTGGTCACTGACTCTGGGTGAACATCACCAGTTCTGTATAAATATGAGGTCTGACAGGAAGCTGTTTTCTCTTAAATCCAGCTGACTCTCATTTTAAAGGTCCCCGTCTATCTAAACACTTAGACGCTGATGGCCACAGAAATGTAACCCTGATCTACTCCGTCACAGTTTGAGCTCCTCGGCGTGCAGTCAGAGAGTTTCTCTTCTCATGAACCATCCAGTCAGTCAGTCTGATCTGAGTAAACGCTCGCTTTGCATTCAGCTAGTTAGTAACAGTGAGACGATACGATTATGAGAAATGACACCACATCGTGCTGTATAATGTGAGGCTTCTGCCCGCCGCTGTGGGCCCAGTCGGGCTCGCTTAATGTACAAACAGACTGTTAGCGTGAACGTTTTCACCCCCGGGCCAGGCGCGACATTTTGGCTGCCTGTCTGTTTCTGTTGAGAGGATTAATGTTGGTTCCATTTTCCCCCGTGGTGGCAGAGGGGGGGGGTTAACATAACAGCAGGGAGGAGTCACAGATCTCAGTGTTAGTCTGGTTGTTTATTTGTCTCCCTGCTGTTTGGGAGAATGCCTTTTATTTTTTCTCTTTTTTTGTAGACTTTAATCTAAACCACCTCGTAATCAGAGCAACAACGAACAAACTGGTGAAAAGTTTTTACACATCACTCCATCATTCCCATCTAATACAGGACGATTCATTTATCCACATGAAGAGTTACATTTTTCCTCCGATTGAAACAGGAAGTAAAGCTCTTTTTAGGGGGGTTATTTTCTAATCACTATAGACGATCAGTCATGTACTTCATTAGTTCATTGGATAAGTATTTCCTGTTTAGCTGGGCGCACACTGTAAGGTTTTATCTTTACAGACCTGATCTTTACATTTTTTGTTGTACCACTGCACACAAACTTAGTGAGAGCACAGCCACGAGCTGATTCCCCGACTTGAGGAATTTTGTGAGTGTGCCTGCACAAACTTGCAGGCAGCATCAGAAATCACCATGGCAACAGCAGGCAAGCCGTGAGTAGTATAAGAATGATGAGCTGTGGTTGTGTGTCGTAAACGATTCTGTCTGATGCAGCTAGTTTAGAGACAGGACAGAGGATAGAGAGAGATGCCAGACCCCGGCCTCTCGCTCTCGTGCACTACAGCCTCTGTACATGGGGCTCGTGCACCTACCGCTGGACCACCGGCGCCCCTCATCATCTTGTTTTGAACAAATATCGAGCTAAAAATCTTTCTTTGCATCGTTCTTTTCTGCTTTCTGTTTCTATCCCTCCGTCCGCTGTCCTTCTATATAATCGACCTTTGAACCCGATTTAATGTTCTCTCTCTGTCTCGTATTCCTCGTCTGTAACGTAACACAGCTTTCTGTTTTTGATCTCCAGGACATTCAATTAGCTCAATTACTTCAACAACCGTCAGCATCACATCACGTCTGGTAACCTCTGGTCTCCTCCTGTCAGAGCCCGCTCGTCCACTCGCTCGTCCACTCGCTCGTCCACTCGCTCCTTCTTGTTAGGCTCAGTAATCTTTATATAACCTGCGTAATCTGACCGCTCTGATATCAGACGTTACGCCTCCAGGACATTCAGATCGAAGGGTAGACATCACAGGGGCGTAAATATGGCCGCTTGGAACGGCAGTCTGACCAGGGCGAGAGACTTCACTATATCAAGAAAACCTGTGATATGAAGTAACATTGTTCAGATTCTCAGGGACCATCTGAGCACACATGCTGTCGGAAGTGTGTGAAAACCGCTCTGTGACGATATCTGGCTGCGTCCAATATGAGGAAAGATCAGATCACAACAAATCAGCAGACTTTCTGTCAGAGCGTTCTGCAGACTGAAGATCGTCCTCTTCTCGTAGGTCTGGGAGCATCTCTCCCCAACAGGCTGTCCAGTGCTCCCTACTCAGACTGAAGAGAACCTGGACGCTCCTATGAGCCTAAAATCCCCCAGATCCCGTCGTGCCCTGAGGATTTCATGAACACACACACCCTGATCTCATACTCATCTCCTCCACCTCAGCAGAAGAAGAAAGCTCTTCCTCCTCTGGGTTTCTTTCAGACTGTGACATCTCTCACTGAGAGTTTAGAGCCTCAGAGCGGCCTGTACTCTGCGTCCTGAGTTCTGACTCTTGGCAGATGGAGGGCTCTCAAGGGGGAGAGATAAAAGCAGGGCTGACCTTGTGCATGATAGGTGGAGGATGAATTCCTGTGAGATGATGGAGGAGGAGGAGGAGGAGGAGGAGGAGGAGGAGGAGGAGGAGGGAACTGTCTATCATAAATACAGCTCTTTCACCCCCCCTCATCTCATTTCTTAAACATAGAGTTAAGTAGCATATCCATCCCCCTGCCTACCACTACAGCATCCTCTCTTTGCTCTCTTATTTGAGTCTTCCCCCTTGAACACAGAGCTTGAGTGTCCTTTTCTGGAACAA
Organism: Labrus bergylta; assembly: GCF_963930695.1. Lineage (NCBI taxonomy): Eukaryota > Metazoa > Chordata > Actinopteri > Labriformes > Labridae > Labrus > Labrus bergylta. The sequence goes on from NC_089199.1 coordinate 32,279,572, forward strand.
CCTCCTTGAGGAGCTCATGATTGGCGAGTTCTTTATCCTCTTTAAAGTCTTTCTATGTGATTTTTCACACTTAAATTTAGAAATCAAGTATATCCTCTGAAAATAACTCTGTGAGTCATGACTGTCTACAATGGGTGTAACACCCGAGTCCCACTGTCTGTGATGTTTTCAGAGTCCTATCTTCAGTTTGTTTACATCGCCAGGACGGCCGGCTGACTCCTCCCCTCGTGTATAAAAGTTGTTTAATTGAGGGACTAGAGAAAAGAAGAATAACATACTGTACTCACTGCTTAACTGTGTTTCTAGATCACGCTCATTTCAGGTAAATTTACATGCAGTGTGAAGATACCAGCATAATAAAGATCGCTAGCATTAGCATGCTAACACAACAATGCAGCGCGAGTTGTTTTGGTTTCATGCTGGTGCTCAAGGGCGCAAAATCTCTCACGTTTTAATGGTTTATTTTGGAGCTTTTTATGATTTCATTATAGAGACCGGTCAGTGGATAGAGTCAGAAAGCGGTAGAAAGAGAGAGTGGGGAATGACATGCAGGAAAGGAGGCGCACACTCTCGAGGACTAAAGCCTCTGTACATGGAGCGTGCTCACTGACCACTGTCTGTAACTCTGTGTCTTTGCTGCTGTCTCGGCCAGGTCTTCCTTCCTCATCTCATGACTTATTATTCCCTCTCTCTCTCTCTCCCCTCCATCGCTCACTCTCTCGCCCCGATGCCATCTAATTCTCCTGCGATATCATCCCTGTATATCACGTTTCATGACCTTATTTCGCGGGCCTCGACATGAGTTTCTCCATCTGCTGTTTTCTCCCTGACCTCGTCCATCATTTCCTCCCTCTGTCCTCTCCTCCTCTCCTCCTCTCCTCCTCTCCTCCTCTCCTCCTCCCTCCTCCTGAACGTCTAAATCCTTAGTAATACTTCCGGTTTTTCCAGCCCATCAGCTCTCTGTAAAGCACAGGAAACATGTATTTATCTGAACCCTCCCTCATGTCCGTGTCCTGCACTGATTTCTTATTGTGTAATACAGATTGATTAGCTCAGTGTTTACCCTTTTCTTGTCTTTGATCCCTTGTTTTCTTGTCTTGTTCTTGTTTTGTGCTGTACCCAGAATAACTCATCGCTCATGTTTTCAAATGTTGTTTCATTTCCACGGTTAATCTCTCTCTCGTCGTATAAATCACTGTTTTTAAATTGATTACCTCCCGCAGCACTCATCCCTCCTCTCCTCCTCTTTTCACATTTGTCCATCTGTCTTCTCTTCCTCCATGCTCGATATTTTTCAATCCATCTGCTGTTTGCTATCGGGATGTTTTATTCTGCCAGACGACAAACAGAGCAGGATGAATCTGACCCATCAGGGAAATCTGTCACTGTACAATCTTTGTGTTTATTCTTGAGTAATATATCCAGACTGAACCCCCCCCCCCCCCCCCACGGAGATACAAACAGCGCCTTTTATTTATCCACATCTCTTGTTCACAGTGACTTTTGTCCTTTGGGGGTCTGACCGCAGTGTGTGGTTGTGTGTGAGATAGTTGTTGTTGTTGTTTTTTTGTGTTCCTCAAAGATTCAGCAAAACAATGACATTCAGAGAGAGAAGTCTAAATGCGTGTGTGTGTGTGTGTGTGTGTGTGTGTGTGTGTGTGTGTGTGTGTGTGTGTGTGTGTGTCTCCACCCACAGCTATTTTTCATCAAGCTGCAGTCTGTTGTGAATTAGTGAAAGTGGATGAACAGATAATATCAACATCTGTCTCTTAGAGCTCATTATATGGATTATAAGGAGGAAGTGTTATCAAGTGTAGAACAGAAGTTTAAAGACTTTAAATGTAATAATGGTTAAACGTCATGTACAGTGACCTGTGAGTTTCCACAGAGTCCGTGTGTGCAGCGGTCCGTCACTACAGAGAGGTTCGATGCTCCTGTTGCAGTACCTCCTGAGCGTGCCAGCAGCGTCTCTCTGCTCCGCTCTAAATACTCACCCAGTCTCGTGTTCAAAGAGCTCGCTGCAAGAGCTGAACAGAATAGATCGAGCCAGACAGGAAGTGAAACGCACAGTCCGGTCAGTTTCAAAATAAGACACAAAAGATGCTGTCGGTTATTCCATCACTTTATCAACATTACGTCAAAACAGACTGAGAATGAACAACAAATCATCCTCAGAAAGAGAGAAAGCTTTTCTCTTTATTCCGTCATGATCTTGTAGCTCTCACACTCTGAATTACTTTGTTTTCTTATTTCTAACATGTTCCTGTGTTTGCTGATGAGAACCGGTTTTATTCTGTTTTATTCTCGATAGATTGGTTGCTTTTATCGGCCTGTTTTGATTTATGTTCATATTCCTTTGGTTGATTATAAAGCACTTTGAGCCTCTCTGCAGCCATGAAAGGTTCTGTGTAAAAAGTGTTATCATTCATATTAGTCAGAAACATCAGGCTGGATGTTTTCTCTGCTTCTTCACAAAATCACAGAATATTTCTTCTCCTTCAGTTTACAGTCTGGTGACGCATCATGTTAGCTTTGAAGCTGTTTTTAAAGTGTTGATATTTGACGGTATAATGCTGTCCTAAAGTCACCTTCAGCCCCTGCTGGACGGACTAAATGAACCTGTTATTATCGTTCTAACAGAGGACTGTTACTCAGTGTAGGGTGAACCTGTCCTGACTTAAAGCTGTCACATTCTGCTGCCTCTGACTCTGAATATGAATGATCTGTTGGTATTACTGTGAAATGACTTTGGCATTGAGGAGATAAGTCTGCCTACAGGCCCTGACCTCAAACCACCTGGACCGCACTCAGAATATAAACTGTATACTGAAGCAGCTCTGCAGGAGCCACGAGGTGAGAGAAGTGTGCTGAGGACCTGGAGGCCGTATAGAAGTGATCTTTCCTTGACTGGGAAACGTAAAGTAATCCTCCATCATGTGCTCCAGTAGAGCTGCTCACTGATCATTAGCTGCAGCCTGTAGTCGCTCTCACTGCTCCAACATGTGTCGGCATGGCAGGAATATAAACTCTCTAAACTCTGAAGACAGCAGTACATAACACAGATTATTTCACTTCAGGTGTCCGGGGGGGAAAATAGAAGATTGAATGAGGTGGACACTAAAGTAAAATAAATCTCAGGTTTTAGATAAGAAAACAAAAACACCAGTGAACTCGTCTGAGGCCCCGTGTGTCCTGAAACGACCCGGGTACCTGTAAAAACCTAAACCATTAAGGCCTTGATGAGGAGCTGTTTCCATTAAAGATTCTTACAGTACAGATGTTAATAGGAGTGTAAGCATGTGTACAAACGTTGATATTGGTAATGAGGTGTTTACAGAAACGTCAGCGATATTAACCTCTTCATTAAGTATTCATCCCGTCTCTCTGCATCGTTTGGAAAAGTCTGCAGCAGCGATAAGTGTCCTTAAACTGAAGACTTCATTCCCCTCGGACTATTAAAGGCGTGATTAAATTCAGTTTCCTTAAAGCCAATTATCACTTCGATTAGGCTTTTATCACAGAGTGTGATAGGAGCGTCGTCTGAAGAGAAATGAGAGCAGGCAGCTTCATCCAATCAAAACTCTTCAAAAAGAGATCATTAATACGAGAGGCTCAAATGTTAGAAAATGACCACGATCCGTTCGCTTAACCTTCTAGCTCATTAATGGCGGCGTCCATATTTTATTAGCATCAAGCTAACACACTAAGATGTACATCACGGTCAAGGAGCAACCTCCGGTGTTGGAAAAAAAAAGCCGATGCAGAAGTGAAAAATCCTGCAGTTCCTCGAGTGTCCACTAGAGGCCGGCTGCAAAAGCACAGGAAGTCACATACACACCCATGATAAAAACTTCTTAGAGGAAATCGTTGTAGTTTAGGACTCTCTGAACATTGCCTTTGTTTTCTCTTTCAAAGATGTTGCTTCAGTTCATTCTCTAAACTTTATTTTAATGATAAAAACTCAGAGCTCTCCATCTTGTTTTGCATCACAATGTGCGAAGGAAGCATATAATCAATGCATGGTGTTAAGATGGATTGAATAATGGGGCACCGGTGGCCTAGAGGTTGGAGCACTCAAGATGTATTGAATAAGATTGAGAACTCTCTTTATGCAGGACTGTGATTGGCTGATCCATCTCATCATTATAAACAGAGAGCGTGTGGACTCTGATTGAGTCAAATCGTTTCTTGCAGAATCCTCCAAACTTCAGCTGTGGTTTTAGCTTCTGAAGTAAAACTCTTCAACCACAGAGCACGCTCCTTTCAGCCGCCTCCTGATTTAAATTCACAACAGCGGTTCTCTCCTGGGAGTTGCCCAGCACCGCAACGAGCCCCCCCTAATCACTGCTCGCTGAGAATCTCTTCTCGAGCAGTCGGGGGTAGAGTGCAAGTTGTGTACTTTTTTTCCCCGTTTAGCCTATTAATAGCAGGGAGCAGATCTCCAGGCTCCACGTTACAAACTGAGCTCTGCATCCCATCTGTGCGTTACGCTCTCTCTCAGCTGTATGTGGGTTGGTGTGTGCACAGTCTGTGCTGTCCCAGTGAATCCTGACGGTTCAGGGAGGTGGCCTAGTTCTGCTCGCTGACACTGCTGATGCTGGGGAAAGACTTCACTCTTTCTCTGTTTCAGTGCTCCTGTTTCTGTGTTTCTCATACATTTCACTTTAGTAGCTTGAAATGTTGCTGAAAACCTTCTGAAATCTGCCCCGCAAGCATGCACGGAGGCGTACGATCAGCGCTCACACACATGTATGTGAATAAATAAATGAACACATGCAGGAAAAAGCTTTGGCTCTCCATCCCCTCTGAATGTTCTTCTCCATGTCACACTTATGAAACCACTTTCCTCCTCATCAGCTGTGGAGCTGCAGCAACTAGAGGGTATGGGAAAATCTCCCCCCCCCCCTTCACCAAACACACACACACACACACACACACACACACACACACACTCGAGCAAAGTCCAATACACTTCCACACAACCCATCTGCTGTGGTGCTGAGTGCACTTGAGACTTTGCCTGCATGTGCCCGTGGGCATTGTGGAGGATGTTAAAATGACAAGCTTCATGTCTTAATTAGGATGGGATCTGTTCACAGGGCATGATGATACACACACACACACACACACACACAAGCACACACATGCACTTGATACTCTCATGTACTCACAAACTCATTTGCATGCATAATAAGCGTTATCAAGCATTCTCAACCTGTTTCTATTCAGTGTGTTTTTATCCGTCCCTCCTAACAAATAAACGCACACATACTGTACAAATCCCCGAGCACACTCTGTGAGTTACACTCGGCTGCACACAGGCACACTCAGATTTGTAACCGCTGAATCAGATTTGTGTGCGAGGAGGGAGGACAGAACCGTGAGTGTGACGGATGATTCAAGCTTGCAGGAGGAACTGTGTAACTACATGGGAGGGAGTCTCAACGCTCGTCATGATCAAAGCTGCTCACTTTCACTGTGAGCTCTCTGGATTCACAGAGCTGAGCTTCACACTGAGAGCAGAGCCTGAACGAGCCCCTCTCACCTGGAAGTGAGGGGTCTCATGTTGTGAGACTTAACTTCACACTGACAGCAGAGACTTCTCCATTTCTTCTCCAAGGTAATGTTGGGATGGTAGCGATGTATAAACCACCACATGGATGGATATAAAACATTCAGTATCAACACTAATTAAGTCTTCTCCCTGTGAGTAAACCTGGCTTCACACAGACACGCTCAGACGGCTGAGATTTAATTTAGTTTTTTGGGGAAATGTTTTTTTTTTTTGAAAGAGAACTCAGTTTAAAAGTAGGATCAGGCTAATTAGTGACTCATAGTAGAGGCATATTGTTGTTCACTGATGATTTTCTGAACCACAGCTGTGTTTTTATTCAATAACTCTAACAGGGAAAGTCATTATAATCATTGGAAATGAAATTAATATTGGCAACATTGGCATAGCAGTTAAGTGGCACCTCATTTATGAAGGCTGTAGTCCTCCAAGGCTGCAGCTCTTTTTCCCGCATGTCATCTTACTCTGTTGACTGTCCCGTTCAAATAAGGCAAAACAGTCCCAAAATAGGTCTTGAAAAAATAAACAATTCATCAGGTCAATTAAGAAATGTAACACCCCCCCCCCCCCCCCCCCCCCCCGAGATCTCCGTCGGGGTGCTCCATCAGTCTGTGGAACCCAATAAACGAAAGGAAGGCACCAAAGAGTGTTTGAATAAAAAGCACAACACAAATCAATTCTAGCTGAATATCAATCACACGACTGGAGGCTGAAATGATATTTGTGATTTAAATGATCAATAAAATAATCGATGGCCTAGCGGTTAGGTCGAGTGCCGTGTACGGAGGCAAACATCCCCCCACCAGGGGGCCTGAGTTCTGTGATCTGTGGCTTCTTTTCCTGCATGTCATTCCCCACTCTCTCCTGGTTTATCCACTGTCCTATAACATAAACAAAACATATGTTGACAACACATTGCCACCGATTTGTCCAGTGTGCAGGAGTGTGCCTGTCATTTTTGGCATGCGAAAAGAGAATTGTCCAAATTTGGGTGCTTAGAACTTTAATTTTTGTTATTGCATGATCACAATAGGTATCCATATCATATCAAAGTTTATAATTCTGCTTTTGTAACAGCTTTATAAATTGGCCTTCAGATTGTTTTGTCCTAACAGATCCATTTTATTCCTTAGCGGACTTTATGGTTGAAAAGAAATGACCATGACCGGCAGATGTTTTCTGTTCAGAGGTTACTTATTAAACTCTTCACCATGAAGCATCCTCTCAGATTCTCAGAAGCCCTTAAAGCTGTGAGGAAGTTTAGAGAGTTGACGGAGAAATAAACTGAATAATAACCTTCATGTTTGGGATTTACTCTCAAATCTGAAAAAAATAAAATCTGTCCACTTCAGTGTCGACTTGAAGGACTAGAAGCACTCTGAGCCTCTGAAGATCTGCATATCAGACACATACAGTATAGACACACACACACACACACACACACACACACACACACACACACACACACACACACACACACACACACACACACACACACACACACACACACACACAGCCTCCCTGTGGTTCAGTGCAGCTCCAGCTCACTCTCCAGGGATTCATATTTATTTCCTTTCATATCCTTAAAGCCGGAGCACACGACTTAAAGTGTGTAATATGTTTGGGAGGCAGCCTCGTGCTGCAGCAGCGGGCCGATACGATGCATAAAACATGAACACAACATGCACACAACAACATGCAGAGTAACATGCATTAGTCCTGCTTACCAGAGGAGAGAGGTCCATTAGGAGGCTTTAAGAGAGAACCATGCGTCTGTACTCTCTGCATGTTTCTCATAGTTTTATTTAACGTTCAAACAGTTCTTCATGTGATGCATGGCTCCTCAGACTCATGGGAGATCCTGTCTTCTTTTTAATTAAAGGAGAAACTTTTAAGTACTTGTGCAGAAAGCAGCCATCTTGATACTTTTCTACAGCCAGATGAAAGCTGAAGCATGCTGCTGCAGTTTGTGTTCAGATCATATTCTGAGTTTAGTATTAACGGCTGTGTACCTGCACACGTTTATCATTCTGTCAGTTATGATGCTAATTGTGTTAGCATTCAAATGTAAACAAACGAAGCCATAAACACATGAAGCCATAAACACATGAGCTATACACTTGGAATAAAGTGGACTTACACTAGACCATAAAAGACTGGTGTGTAATAATAATAACTCATGCAGCTGTCTGAACTTTCAGTCTGTGTTTTTGACTTCTAATATCCTTTTTGATTTTTCCTTTTTCTTCGTTTACTATTTTATGACAACTTATTTATCTGATACTGGCGTCAGTAAAATAAAATAAAAATCAGCCTCTGCCTAAAATGGTTCATTTCAGCTGCTGTATCTTTGAGGCCTTCCTTTAATCAAAAAAGCAAAACAAGAACTTTGTGAAATGACTTCAGAATGAACACTCAAAAGAAAAAAACTGAACAACACTAAAGATTTTGAGATTTTGAAAAAAATAAAAAAAACAATAAAGATTGAAGGAGTGCAGAAAGGAGTTGATTGAGGGAAGTACATAAAAAACATTCTAAGAGGACAAAGAAGAGGGTTGAGACAAACAAAGTCGAGTCTTTTCCGGGTGTCAGAGGGTTCAGAACCTGCCTTCTGGTGATGTGTTGGTGTGTCTGCGTGTTGATTTTGTTAGTCTGGCACCTGCCAAGCGTGTTTCCATCACTTTGAGTGAGAGCTGTGTGTTAGTGATGACGTGAGGCTGTTTTGGGGTTTATAAAGCTACAGGGGGGGTCGTCACATCCGTCCCTCACTGTCCACACCTCTGTGTCCACACCAGAGGATCCAGATCCAGCTGCTGTTGTAAGTCCTGATAAGATATGACATCCTTACTTTAGAAAGACTTTTTCCTCTGAAGCTTTGATATAATTCAGATTTCCTTCTAAAGCTGGAGTGGGGCTGAAATGTGGAACTTTCTGACTATTTGGAGCTCAAACACAAAGTCTGCTGTGCATGAAATAACGACTGGATTTGTTCAAACACGTTTGCTGTGGTGGTGTAGTACTCAAAGTCTGGAGACCAATTTTTGAAGGTCTTGTCTTGGAATAGAGAGCATTTTTACTCAGTCTTGTCTCGGTCTCAGACTGGGCGGACTCTGGATTTTAAACAGGGAAGGACATATATCCTGGCCCTAATATCTGGCCCTGAAGACAATACACAAGGTGATGATTTCTCTGTGATATTTATAGTCTTGGTCTTGTCTCAGTCTCCCCCCTGCCTAAGTCTGGGTCTTGACTAATTTCGATCCCTAAATGTCTTGGTGTAGTTTCGGTCTCGGAGCACTCTGGTCTCGGATATGTCTTGTTGTTGTCTCGGGTCGCTCTGTCTTGGTCTTGGTCTTGTCTCGGTCTCGATCCCTAAATGTCTTGGTCTTGGTCTTGACTCGGTCTCGATCCCTAAATGTCTTGGTCTTGGTCTCGGAGCACTCTGGTCTCGGGTAAGTCTTGGTCTCGGTTATGGTGGTCTTGACTACAGCTCTAGTTTGCTGCACTGTCTTTCTCGCCTGCTGTGAGCGAGTAGGTTTATTTGCTCGGCCTTGTTTAAGTCGTTCTGCATTAGCTCACCTTGTTGATGTGAATGTTTGTACAGATAGTCGACTTAATGTTTGAAGTGTGTCGTCGCTCCACAGCAGCACTAACACAATCACTTAGATCTCGTGCTGAGGTAAAGTCTGCTCCACCAGCACCAAACATCCTTTTTGCACACCAGCCATCTTTGTTCTACTTATTGAAGTTCCTGCGGTGAATTATTCACCGCCATTAAAACCGTGTTCAACAGCGTCTTCCATTTAGGACGCGGTGAGACTCGGGAGCAGCAGTTAAATATTGAAACAGAGTTTTGAAGTTGAATCATCCTGTTAGGGACTCATTGAGGAGACTCAGGTTCTTTTTAAATATCACACTGTAGTGTTTTGTCCACACACACACACACACACACACACACACACACACACACACACACACACACACACACACACACACACACACACACACACACACACACACAGGCCACAGGCTGCACGGTGCGACCGCTCCAACAGATGTGAGTCATTTGTCAGACTATTGACCCGATCTGCTGGATAAACGAAATGTCAATACCAGAGAGACCGAGCAACGCTAATCTCTGTGAATGTGAGTGTGTTTAAGTGTGTGTGTGTGTGTGTGTGTGTGTGTGTGTGTGTGTGTGTGTGTGTGTGTGTGTGTGTGTGTGTGTGTGTTTCCCTCCAGCACTTCTCTCCTCTGTTTCGTCCCTCGTCTGCTTTAAATAAAATCATTTGTCACTGAAAGGTGACAAATGATTTCAGAAAGTGTTAAAAGTTAAACTGGATGAATATCTGTTTGTTGGTTTTGATGAATCAGAAATATTTAATTTGGTTGATGATATTTGTTTATTCAATTAACGTTTAAAAAGAAGAACCTCTCAGGTTTTAATAATTAGATGGATGGATGGATGGATAGGTGGATGGATGGATAGGTGGAGGGATGGATGGATGAATAGGTGGATGGATGGATTGATGGGTGGATAGGTGGAGGGATGGATGATAGGTGGAGGGATGGATGGATGAATAGGTGGATGGATGGATTGATGGGTGGATAGGTAGAGGGATGGATGGATGATAGGTGGAGGGATGGATGGATAGGTGGAGGGATGGATGGATGGATGGATGGATGGAGGGAGGGAGGGATGGATGGATAGGTGGAGGGATGGATGGATGGATAGGTGGAGGGATGGATGGATGGATAGGTGGAGGGATGGATGGATGATAGGTGGAGGGATGGATGGATAGGTGGAGGGATGGATGGATAGGTGGAGGGATGGATGGATGGATGGATAGGTGGAGGGATGGATGGATAGGTGGAGGGATGGATTGATGAATAGGTGGATGGATGGATAGGTGGAGGGATGGATTGATGAATAGGTGGAGGGATGGAGGGATGGATAGGTGGAGGGATGGATGGATGAATAGGTGGATGGATGGATTGATGGATGGAGGGATGGATGGATGGATGGAGGGATTGATGGGTGGATAGGTGGAGGGATGGATGGATGGATAGGTGGAGGGATGGATGGATGATAGGTGGAGGGATGGATGGATAGGTGGAGGGATGGATTGATGAATAGGTGGAGGGATGGATGGATGAATAGGTGGAGGGATTGATGGGTGGATAGGTGGAGGGATGGATGGATGGATAGGTGGAGGGATGGATTGATGGGTGGAGGGATGGATGGATGGATGGATGGATTGATGGGTGAATAGGTGGATGGATGGATAGGTGGAGGGATGGATTGATGGGTGGAGGGATGGATGGATGGATGGATGGATTGATGGGTGAATAGGTGGATGGATGGATATAGATACAGTAGATATATAGATGGATGGATGGATATAGATACAGTAGATATATAGATGGATGGATGGATGGATGGATATAGTTTCAGTAGATATATAGATGGATGATGGATATAGTTACAGTAGATATATAGATGGATGGATGGATATAGTTACAGTAGATATATAGATGGATGGATGGATGGATATAGATACAGTAGATATATAGATGGATGGATGGATATAGTTACAGTAGATATATAGATGGATGGATGGATGGATATAGTTTCAGTAGATATATAGATGGATGGATGGATGGATATAGTTACAGTAGATATATAGATGGATGGATGGATGGATATAGTTACAGTAGATATATAGATGGATGGATGGATATAGTTACAGTAGATATATAGATGGATGGATGGATGGATATAGATACAGTAGATATATAGATGGATGGATGGATATAGTTACAGTAGATATATAGATGGATGGATGGATATAGTTACAGTAGATATATAGATGGATGGATGGATGGATATAGTTACAGTAGATATATAGATGGATGGATGGATATAGTTACAGTAGATATATAGATGGATGGATGGATGGATATAGTTACAGTAGATATATAGATGGATGGATGGATGGATATAGATACAGTAGATATATAGATGGATGGATGGATGGATATAGTTTCAGTAGATATATAGATGGATGGATGGATGGATATAGATACAGTAGATATATAGATGGATGGATGGATATAGTTACAGTAGATATATAGATGGATGGATGGATGGATATAGATACAGTAGATATATAGATGGATGGATGGATGGATATAGATACAGTAGATATATAGATGGATGGATGGATGGATATAGATACAGTAGATATATAGATGGATGGATGGATGGATATAGATACAGTAGATATATAGATGGATGGATGGATATAGTTACAGTAGATATATAGATGGATGGATGGATATAGTTACAGTAGATATATAGATGGATGGATGGATATAGTTACAGTAGATATATAGATGGATGGATGGATGGATATAGATACAGTAGATATATAGATGGATGGATGGATGGATATAGATACAGTAGATATATAGATGGATGGATGGATGGATATAGATACAGTAGATATATAGATGGATGGATGGTTGTCAGCCTCAGTCTCTGTTTTTGGTTCCTTAAATGGACTTCTCATAGAACCTTCAGAGGATGAATGTTTATTTGATTGTTTGAATTTGAAGACAAACAGACGACTGAGCTTCCAGAGAGCAGAATGCAGCCTGAACTGACTCGTTGAACCCCCTCATGTGAAAACAAGGTGTTGTTCTTTTAAAAAGCACAAACCCTCTTCAGATCCTCAACTGGTGATGAGTGAGCACAGAACCTCCTGAGTGTTCAGAATCCTCTGCAGAGATTTGGTTTGTGACTCATATTTATCTCTTGTGTGCTCAGCAGGGAGACAAAGTGTGCTGTTCTTTTGGGACGAGACGCACATTCAGAATAAACACTGTGAAAAGATGATAATCCACACTGAACTCCCCGAGTGCAGAGGAACAACATGTTGAGAGAAAGAGGAGGGGGCCGGGGTTTGATGTGACGTCAGGTTTGGGGTTGTGACGGTGTCTTTTGAACGGCGTCTTGAACTCCATGTTTACATCCTTCTCGCTCCATGTGTCTTCTCGCACGTCTTCAGCTCTGAATCTGTTTCATTTTCCACGTCTGGTCCCGGAGCACGAGTCAGTGGAGCGCTGCAGAGCGAGACCAGGCGGGGTGTGTGACACGCTCATCAGACAGATGACAGACAGGAAAGGCCAGCAACAACGCCGCAGTGGCGGGGATGACAGCAAGGTACAATGAACAAATGACAGAGAGGCGGGGGGGGGGGGGGGGGGGGAGTGACAATCCAACACTGAGCGACGTTATTAACGGAGAGCCGGAGCGTGACAGAGAGTGATGACAGTGACATGCAGGCGATGGCAGACAGACACAGACACGATCCTGCTGCCCAAGTACCAGAGGGCAGCTTTAACTATAGATCATAGTGTGTGTGTGTGTGTGTGTGTGTGTGTGTGTGTGTGTGTGTGTGTGTGTGTGTGTGTGTTATCTTTTGGGGCCTTTTGGTCTTTAATAGATTGGACAGCTGCAGAGAGACAGGAAACATTGTGAAGAGAGAGGCTCGAAGTCGGATTCAAACCCACGGCCACTGCGACGAGGACTGTAGCCTCCGTACATCGGGCGCGCTCCACAACCGCCCGGCTATCGGCGCCACACGTCACGACCTCTCTTACAGTCCATCATCTGTACCTCTGCAGCTCAATAACAGGAAGTACAGACGCCACATATCATATCACAAAAGTCAGAATCATGGGAATATTTCCAAGAAGTAAAAGCCGCCCTCTCTCCACCATCGTATTTACTGAAGTCGCTCGCTACACACTGACACACCTGAAGACCGACCTTCAGCTCATTAGCAACGACCTGCTCAGAGGAAGAGAAACAGAAACTGAAGAGGTGTTTCTTTTGAGGCGACAACAGGAAGAAGAGAGAAATGCAGCATTTTTTGTTCAGTAACAAATTACTTTGATGGAAAAGTAATCTGAGTACTTTGTGACGCGTTACCCTCAACGCTGATTAATAGTGTCACAAAGCATAAAGGATTAAAACTTTAAAATAGAATTAGTCGAGTTCTTTTACCTGAAAGCTGTTTGTTATGTTTGTTGATTCTGAAGTCTTGAATGTTTAATGTTAATTATAAACATAATGTTGGAGCATCTCTCCAGTCCTCTCATGCTTTAAGAGATTTATTTATGACTGCCACACACATCTTATATAATCACACTTAAAGGCACGTAGACGCTGGAGCTGACTCATCCTGCATCCCAGGAAAATCATTTGGGGCCATTTTTTTAGGAATAAATTAAGTAAACATGTCAGACGTGTTTATATCAGTGCACTGTAACAGGAGACGGACTGAATACCACGAGGATATTCTGATCATTACACGTCAATCATAGCAGGGATTTGTCTGGCTCTTAAAATGAACAGTTGCACACTCTAAATAAAGACGGCGACAAACCGAGAGAAGCATTGAGGACAGAGAGAGCGTCTGTCACGAGGCCTTGAGCGGCGTGATCGGGGCTCGCTCATAAAGTTTGCTTTGTCTCCGAGGTTGATTCGCACAGACTGAGTGATGAAGTAACAGCTCAGATAAACTGCAGTGACATCAGACGCACGGCCTCCAAACACAAAGAGACCTCACATCACAAAACAGAAGTGACAGAGAGGGTGAAGATCTCGTCCCCGCTCGTCGCTCAGGCTCTTCAGACTCGTCTGTGTTTCTGTTTCAAAGACGGACGACATCACAGATCAGACGAACGGGGCCTAATCTGTTTTATCTCTGACTTCATGTCAACTCATTTACATTTGTCTGAGAGATTAGGATCCGTCTGTGAAAAAACAAAGTGTGCAGCTGTTGATCATAATGTCCTTCCTGAAATCTCAAATCCTTTTCTTTAATGAGTTATTCTCAAAGTTTCAGGCGTTATGAGCTGCTCCATCACTCTCTGATTTACTGAACAACTGATGTTTCTACACACAAAACCTGGAGTGGGTTTTAAACACACCGTGATACAGATGTATGTATCAACCAAAAACATATTTTCTTTGGGCGGTTATGTTGCAGAGGCTGAAGTCCTTGATGCAGCCGCCCTGGGTTTGAATCTAAATCAGCTATTTGCTGCATGAGCCATCAAAGACTGTCAGCCATCCACAATTCTACAATTCACTTAGCAGACGCTTTTCTCCAAAGCGACGTACATCAGAGAGTAAGAACAACACAAGCAAGGATCTAGAAAAAAGGGAACAATGTGAGTAAGAGCAAACGATCATTTTTGAGTCTGATTGGACACACAGGTGCTGACAGGAAGTGACCAGAGGCAAAGCACAACATTGAGGGCAGTTCTTGAGAGCTCTAATCAGTATAGAAACCATCTTATAAGTCGTCGTTATCAAACAAAAACCATCGTCATTACCATCATCATCATCAATAATATGGAGACCATCATCATTAAGTTAGTAGGTATTCATGAAAGAGCTGGGTCTTTAGCTTTTTCTTAAAGGTGCAGAGGGACTCTGCAGAATGGAGTTTGGTAGTTCATTCCACCACCAGGGGGCACCATCTGCACACTGAAATGACTTTATGTGGCCCCTCCATCTCCTCCTGCTGTATCAGATCCTGATCCAACCTGTCCTACTGGACTGTTCCAGCTGCTCCTTCAACAGCTTGTTGTCTACGTCTCACTGACTGTGTGGAGTTCTCCTTACGTTTGCTCCTGACTGGTTTTTTATGTCAGGGTCAATGAGAAGTACAGCTCAGCTCAAGGGAATGATTTCTAACGCAGTGACTGCAGCAGCACACTGAGCTGTGAGCTCTGTGGTTTTGTGGCTTCACTGGTGCAGTCATGATGTTGTACTAACTGTGCCTGCACGCTGCAGAGAGTACTGAGGATGTGTTCAGTCAGGCTGTGGTGATGTAACGTCACGCTGTAACTGTCACGGGACAGGCGCACGGTGACGTGAACAAAAACAGATGAGGCCATCGCTTTGGCATTCATCATGCTGTTTGTGATCTGCACATAACATTACGTCACTATTGGACTTCTGTAGATAATATAAACATCAAAGATTATTGTTTTTGGAGTTGAATCTAATGCTTCACTCTCATGATGCCGTTTTTTTAAAGGTCATATTCTATTCCTCGGCAAAGTTTAGGATCAGATCATTCGTGCAGGAAGTGATGATTAAATGATCTCAGTTTAAAGGTGACATATCCTCCTCCTCCTCTTCAGTTTCAATAATTCTCAGAGCTCCTCAAAACATGTGTATGAAGTTTCTTGTTCTAAATCCACTCTGATCCTGTATTTGATCATGTCTATAAACCCCTCTATTTCAGCCCTGCTCAGAACAGGCTGTTTCTGTGTCTGTACCTTTAAATATGTAAATGAGCTGTGTCTGACCACGCCCCCTCTCTGGAAGGGCTTGGGTGTACTCGGTCTTTCTCGCTCCATGTCCTATTGTTTACGGTGAGAAGGCAGACTCAGAGGGCAGAACAAACACCTAGCTGTGGGAGTGTCACCCACCTGGGGGAGGGGCTACTGCCCTTTGTGATGTCATGAAGGGAAAATCTCCAAACGGCCTGTTTGAGCACACATTTTCTGAAAAGTGGAGCAGGGGAAAGACGGAGAGGATGGACTTTACTCATCATTGGGGGGTTTGTAGACGGACTAGAGACACATGTTAGAGAAACATGGTGAAGTGGATTTAACATATCATGTGACCTTTCGGTTTGACAGATTTTTATAAAATCTCATCTTCTCATCTTTTCCTCTCTGTTTCTTTCTCCGCAGTGATCTGCAACTTCCGCGGCTCGGTGACTCAGGGTCTGGCTCTGGAAGTGGGAGAGACAGTTCAGATTCTGGAGAAATGTGAAGGTAAGAAGAGCACCTGATGAATACCTGCGTGAGGTAGAGTGTGGGTGGATGTTTGATTCAGCAGCGATGTCCTTGATCATTGTGTCAGCAGCACCAGAGTGTCAGTGAAGCAGTGATCAGTGTAAAAACATCCTGTCAGAGCTACAGATTACTGGGACTCCAAGGTTTTTCTTCAATTAAGTATTCAAACACAAGCAATAATAAATACAGATAAGAATAAAAGTGAAGAGTAAAGTGCCGTCTAATGCAAACACTCCATAAGGCATGGTTAAAAGAAGTTGCATTTGGATTATAACTAAATTAAAGTTTGAGTGGTTTCAAACAGTATTAAGTTAAATCCATCACATACTGGAAGAAGAGGCAGAACAAGGGAGTTAAACTGCTCTGATTATTTCCTGCAGTGTAACATGCTCCTCTATCGTTCTACATATTAACCACATTAAAGAAGAAACGAGCGCAGCTGAAACCTGTTGGCAGACCGTCAGACAGAAGAGCCTTAAAAAGTCTGCAGCTGAGAACCTGTAATCACATTTTCAAACAACCGCAGAGCGACTTTTTCAAGCATTAATTAACGTCACAGAGCTGCTCTGAGGAAGGGATCCAGTTATCTTCACTGCAACATTAAAAACCTCGACTCAGGAAGGAGGTTCCCTTCTCAGGTTTCAGGAGCCTCACTGCTGGAGTCAAAGAGCTTTAACACAACATGAAGGAACAATGCGTGTGGTCAGAAAAGTCATCTGATGCCTTCAAGATACCTGCTCCCCTGAATCCCTTAAGAAAAATCATCGAAAGCATTTTAAGTGTCTTCACAGCCTGAAAAGCGCCTTGCTGCTGTGGCTGTTCTAGAGTCAGTTGGGGCCCTCAAACCACCATAGGGAGGTTTCCTACAGTCCTTGAACTACTGCTATGGTTTCAAGTTCGTCAGGCCTCGGGGGCCCCTTACTGGCCTGGGGCCTCAAGTAGTTGCCTGCCTTGCCTGTTGACAAACAGCACCTGTGGCACCTTGTTCAGGTTTGGTGACACCCCCCCCCCCCCCCCCTTGTTTTGTCCACATCATGAAGGACTCTGAGGAGGCACCTTCACGTTCTCATCTGTCATGTTTGTGAAATTGCGACAACTGCACTTTTCTTATTCACGTTCACAATCTAGTGTTTTTTAGTGAGTGAGTGCGCCAAATGAGGGATGGTCCTCTAGGCTGGCGTCCCGGGTTCAAATCCGACCTATGGCTACCCTCCTAAGATAAACCTGTAAATAATAAAAAAGATTTTGAGTATGATGTAAATGCAGAACTTTTAATAGTGCATCTTTATGTTGCTTTTCTGTGACTCATACCTGCGTGGAAGTGAAGCGTCACCAACAGCTCCTGCATGAACTCCTCAGTGTCTCTGAGTTTGTGTAACTTTACCTTTTTTTAAATCGTTCATGAGTTATGATCCTTTTCCCCAGATGTTTGTGACGGCACCAGATTAAAAAGCCTCGACGTATTCTTCCTGAGCCCGCTGCGCGTCCTCGAACACAGAGAGCAGATTGAACACAGAGCCGTCATCGCTGCACCCATATCACTTATTATCAGCTGATGGTGCTCCCACTGTTAGTCCTATCAGCAGCTGAGGCCAGGATGTGTGTGTAGCGGGAAGTGTTGTGTTTCCAGATAATGAGAGAGTCGGGGCTTCATTAGCCACAGCTGTGCAGGATGCTTCCATCAAGCTGACGCCTCAGAGTCTTTAAACGGTCAGCAGAGACGGGGAAATGTTCAGTTAATACAGCTTTGTTTTCACTTCTTAGTCTTTCCCTCTCTGTTGTCTTCTGTTATTGACAAGCCTTACTTTTAACCCTGAGCGGTTTTAATCACATCCTCATTAGCATCTCATCCTCTCTTGCTCTGAAAATCAACTCCTCTAGTGGGGGGAACGGGCTTTCATCTGAACCCCTGTGGCATACGCTGGCATTGCAGCTCTCCCTTCGGCACACAGTGATTATAAGAGCAGGCAAGGGCCGACTTTTGTCCAACATCCCCGTGTGAAGATTCCCAGAGCTTCTGTCTTTATCTCAACATGTGGGACATTGACTAGTAAAGCAGAACAGAGTTTTATTTGATGAGAGTTTTGTGTTAATTTGAGGCGCTTGCACGTCAATTTTTAATCATATTACTCTACAGAGATCATCTCCAGGCATACTGACTAATTCATGTCAGAATATTTGATTTTGATTCTCCTTTCATCCAGGAGAAATGTTCATTACAGCTTAAAAACACAACATTTAAACAAGGCCCCTCCTCCTGGGCTCATGGCCAGCAGAAACGCACGCCCACTGCCCCTGACAACAGTTTGCTAGAACGCCGCCACCCAGCCAAGCAACCACCTGCAGCATCACGTCTCTATGCACGACCTTAACCATCAAGGTATTTGCAAAGATTGATAGCAGGACTTGATTTATATGTTTACTGCTTGTACTTACAAACTACAGGAGAATATCAGATTTGTTGTGTTAGCATGCTGTTTAGGCATGCTAACACAAGCTAACCACCGGTCTGAAGTCAACCCCTCTTCATCACAAGCTTCTTTAGAGCCCAAACGTGGGTGAAAGCCAACACAAGGTTCACACTGTTTTGGAAAGGCTTTAACCCACCTGATGTTTTGCATCACTATGAACATTTTAACTCGACCACACCATATTCGACCTGATTGACGCAGGTCATTGACTTGTATCCACTCCCAAAGTCCCCTGCCTGCTGTCATTGGCTGGAGGAAACACACCAGCTCCCCACCCAGAAACTTCAACAAGAGTCAACCAGAACAAAGCAGAACAGTAAAATCCAGTCAGAGGACAGAGTCTCTGCAGACACAGACACCACCACACATGTACGGAGGCCCAGAAGGGACGATGGAGCAGCTTCACTTTACAATAAGTCTGTATTTTATTTACAAGTCAAATGCTTCTCTACCTTGAATATCTTTCCTCTTCCTGGTGACCATGTCTGGTGTGAGTGTGTGTGTCATCATTAGTGTTCAGCTGCTGCAGAGATCCTGCAGAGTTTCTATTCAGGAAGTTCAGTTTTAGTTTTCAAGATGTAAATCTTTCCCTAAATGAGCTCTCCCTGTGTCGAGCATTTCCCTGCCTGCACTAATGCCAAATGATCGTCCCCAGACAGAAACTCAATGACTGTAATGTCAGTGATGGGGAGATGACGGCCGGGCTGCAGGAATGCAATCCCAGAGCTCCATTTTGAAAATATAGATTACAGTCATAACACTTGAGAATGCATTAGACTTCGATTAAGGCGGAGGCAGCAATTTCTGAGATTTTGGACTCTCAGCACTGTCAGCATTACTGAAGGGCCTCAGCTAAGAACAGCCACTCATTATTCTGGAGAGGCTTTTCAGCTGGAACAAATCTCTCCCCGAGAGCTGCTTCTGTTATTGTGGACGTCCAGGAGGGAGCTGCCGGTCGGTGAATAACAGTCAGGTGTTAAACAGGAGAGAAAAGCAGATATTACATCGCCTTGTTCATAACAGGACGAGTTATTTGTCTTGTTTTCTATTTTCTTTTCTCATATCGTGATTCAGTCTTTTTATCAAAAATGTGTTCATGTCTTTATTCACACTAAATTCCACTTCATGCTCTTTTGGACGGTCTGCCACAGAACGTTCAGAACTCTGAGACGAGAGTCTTATCTAAAACAAAGAGAAGAGAAAAAGATGATGCGAGCTTTAGCCCCCATTTGTATATAAAGCCTTACATGTTTACATGCTGCAGCAGCTCAGACTGTAGGGACTTGGATTGGTAAAGAAAGGGTTCAAATCCCGGTGTGGAGTAAAATATTGAAGTTGGTCTGGTAGCTGGAGAGGTGCCAGAGTACACCAAGGCAAGGCGCCCTGTGTAGCAGCCTGACTCTGACATCAATCCATGAATGCATGTCCACAGGTCCTGCAGTGGAGTTTTAGTGTACATACCCGAGGCCGAGACATTTAGGGATCAAGACCGAGTCAAGACCAAGACCATAAATATCACTGAACAATCATCATCTTGTATTCAGGGGGCGTGTCACTCACTTAGACCGTCACATCGGGAGGTTGCGGCCGTAATCGGGAGATAAAGAGCTAACTACACT
Source organism: Labrus bergylta (assembly GCF_963930695.1). Classification (NCBI taxonomy): domain Eukaryota; kingdom Metazoa; phylum Chordata; class Actinopteri; order Labriformes; family Labridae; genus Labrus; species Labrus bergylta. The sequence goes on from NC_089199.1 coordinate 32,300,121, forward strand.
TCTTTCTGACATCAAAACTTTTATTAGAAGAAAAACACCTCTTTCTAAAACAACAATTAACTTCAATTCATTTGTAATTTCATTTTTATCCCCAGACGATTTGCTTTTTTTCTTTTCTTCTTACTCTTATCTCAGGGTATATTTTGATATTAGGTTTGTATTTATATCAAATGTGTTCTCCCCTCTTAATTAATGTGGTTTTTGCAACAAACAACTTTAATCTGATCAATTTATCCACGGACGTGCACAGACACAAACGCATTTTGAAAAGTTAATATTCTGTTATTTATATGAGTTCAGAACAGAATCAGAAGCAAGCAGCTGTATATTAACATTTTTAAAACGAAGCCATGAGAAGCTTCAGTTTTGATTGGTGCAAGGTGCATTTACAAGAGGGGCGAGCGGACAGAGGACCCTCTCTCTCTTTCTCTGAAGCTGATGTGATTTCACTCTCTTGGTTCCCTCTGCAGGAGTCGAGACAGGAGGTTTGCTGCACAGAGCCATGAGCCAAAGTGACTCTCTCTCTCTCTCTCCCCCACTCGCTCTCTCTCTCTCTCTCTCTCGCGCGCACGCTCGCAGCAATTTTTTTAATGAATGAAAAAATAAATAAAAACAAGTCAGAAATATACTCGGGCAGCCATAAATTTACCTGGGCGGCCCGCCCAAGTATCCTCTATGTGTGGGAAACACTCAAGAACTAAATTAAAGAGCATTACGTGCGAGTCCAGGGTTTAACTGTGCTGTATTTGGGTTCTAACAGTACCTCTTACATTTCCATAAAACAGCTAAGGCAGAAAAAAGTGACTTGTCGTCAGACATCATAGATGCAGGGATTCCTTATTTGATTCACCAGCAGACTTTTTCTTCTGCTTATGTGACTTGATGTTTCCTCAGTTTACAGATTTGGTGCTTCTTAATGGACTCGTCAGTGTTTAGTGAACTTCACAGTAAGACATCGTGGTGGCTCGGCTGCTCTCACACCTCTATTGAATCACTGTTAAAGTCATAATAGTAATAAAATACACCTTCATGAGTACTCTCAGTGCATCAACAAGCCGTTAACCTCTTCATAACGCAGCCTGAGGTGAGCGCCACAGGAACATGAAGACTGATTCACTGTTCTGATGGAAACCTGAATCTGCTGCTTAATGCTGCCTTCTTAATGAGATCAGAGTGAAGCAGCGTTAAAGGGCCTCCTTGAGTTCTGCCCTTCACTCAGAGACGATTCACAGAGATGATAATTGTGAATTATTATGACAACAGTGCAAAATGATTATTCTAATAACCTCTTAGTGAGTCGTCGGGAAGCGGGAGGCGAGGAGATTACTCGTCTTCAGAGGAACGCTGAGTGACAATGAAGCAAATTAGGGCCAAACACGCACCTGTGTGCTCGTAGAAGAACCTGCTGCCACCTCCGCCTTTAACAAGTATAAATATCTCTTCTGGCTTCATGTTCTCATGTGGTTTCCTCACAGAGATGCTGAAACGCACTCACTCGTCCTCACAAACAGGCGTCATTACGGCCGTCTCTGCTCCGCTCTGATTTCCATATAGATGAGAGACTGGGGAGTAAACACAGCCGTGGAAAACCAGAGTGATGAATGAATCTTGATTGGTTATTAATTAAGCGGCCAATTAAAGTCGCTGTCTCCATATTCATATCAGATTATGAACAGAACAGCTGAGAAGTGGATGTTGTGATTCTGCAGGAAGATAAGATGAGAGTTATGAAGCATCCTCAGTGGATGAACTTTCTAAATGCTCCATCAGAAGCAGGTATGATCTGATTAGCTCTGATTTAACAGGTCATGATAGGAGCTGTATGTTTATATTTACTTCAGAAGTAATGGCCATAATGTCTAAAAAGCACAGACAGCAGTCACAGAGCTTTATATCCCCCTTGAGCTGGAGACACATTTGTTTTTATTTCCCTCTGCTGCAGTCCCCTGTACATATTCAGTCCGTGGATGTGCGTCATTCTCCGCTCTGTCAAGGTTTCACTCGAGGTCAAGTCAACTTTTTGTGACAGCTTGGTGTTTGTCTGAGGTCTCTGATGAGTGTTCGTCCATGTGGAAACATCTGATGTGCTCTCTGAGACTTTCAGGAGGATCAGATTCAGCTGACTGAGAGGTCTGACAGAGACAGATAATGACGGATGATGTCTTAAGGGGGTTATGGTACACATCTCTCCCCCCTTTTGCGTGTGTGTGTGTGTGTGTGTGTGTGTGTGTGTGTGTGTGTGTGTGTGTGTGTGTGTGTGTGTGTGTGTGTGTGTGCAAAACGTGGGTTCACAGAGTTCATTTTGAGGACTTGAGAGTCCCTTTAAATGTCCATCTTTTGATTCCTCTAATTCTCTAAGGCCCCATCACAGGTACTGTAGAGGCCCCATCACAGGTACTGTAGAGGCCCCATCACATGCACTGTAGAGGCCCCATCACATGTACTGTAGAGGCCCCATCATATGTACTGTAGAGGCCCCATCACAGGTACTGTAGAGGCCCCATCACAGGTACTGTAGAGGCCCCATCACATGTACTGTAGAGGCCCCATCACATGTACTGTAGAGGCCCCATCACAGGTACTGTAGAGGCCCCATCACATGTACTGTAGAGGCCCCATCACTGGTACTGTAGAGGCCCCATCACATGTACTGTAGAGGCCCCATCACATGTACTGTAGAGGCCCCATCACATGCACTGTAGAGGCCCCATCACATGCACTGTAGAGGCTCCATCACATGTACTGTAGAGGCCCCATCACATGCACTGTAGAGGCCCCATCACATGCACTGTAGAGGCTCCATCACATGTACTGTAGAGGCCCCATCACATGTACTGTAGAGGCTCCATCACATGTACTGTAGAGGCCCCATCACATGTACTGTAGAGGCCCCATCACATGTACTGTAGAGGCCCCATCACAGGTACTGTAGAGGCCCCATCACATGTACTGTAGAGGCCCCATCACATGTACTGTAGAGGCCCCATCACATGTACTGTAGAGGCCCCATCACATGTACTGTAGAGGCCCCATCACATGTACTGTAGAGGCCCCATCACTGGTACTGTAGAGGCCCCATCACTGGTACTGTAGAGGCCCCATCACATGTACTGTAGAGGCCCCATCACAGGTACTGTAGAGAACTCTGATCATTCACGTCCCAAACAGACGCAGAGAAATGAGTCCATGCATCCATCTCAACCAGGTCAGAGGACTGAGGCGCTCTTTATACCGGGCTATCCAAACAATCTGTAGGAAGACTTCAAACTTAAACCGAATTCAGCAGCCAGAGTCCTGACACGTACAAGAACAGTTGAACACATCACTCCTGTCCAACAACAGAATCACTTTCTAAATCCTTCAGTCCATGAAGCTCTCAATGGTTCAGCTCCTGAGTATTTTTCTGAGCTGCTCACAGACTACAACCCGACCCGGGCCCTCGGTCTGTTAGCCGTACCCAGAATCAGATCAAAGTCAAGCGAGTTACTCTGGTACAAACTAGCTGCTGACCTGAGGTCCATCACTACTGTCTCTACTTCTTCGTTACAGTGATGACCTGTGAGCTTGACTTTGTCTTATAAGCAGTTTAAACCCGAGTTCTCATGAACATTTCCATTCATCAGCACTGTCTTTGTGAGGTGACTTTAAGGTTTTTGTTCTCCTGCAAACAAAGATCTTCTTGTTGGTAAATGTCATTCTCCAAAGTGTCCTTGCACATTCAGTCAAGCTGCTGACTCATAACCGTTTTTATCTCTTCACTGAATCGTCCTGTTTCTTCTCGTCAGTCTGACTCACTCGTGTTTGTGTTTTTTTCTTTCAGGATGGTACCGAGGATTCTCAACCAGGAAACCAAATGTCAAGGTAAGACACACTGACGGCTTCTTTTTGACTCGTCAAACTTTACTTTCCTCTGTTTTATTTACTCAGTCCACCTCTCAGAGACTCTTTATCTCCGTCTCCGTCCAGATAACGTTGATGAATGTGTTTCTTATGTGCAGCGATGTCTTTTACTCAGAGACTATGCTTGTCAACAGGCAGGACACAGCTTGGGGCCCCAGGTCTGACCCTTTAAAGGGATACCTCACCCGTTGAAACATGACTCTGTACTGACATTGGGTCATATATGTAGAAATGTGAAATACATTTTGAAGTTGGTGCCTTCTTGGCCGCGAAAAGGCAGAAAGTGTCTTTTTGGCTCAATGCACAGCACCGCAGGCCACTCCCACTAAGGTCCTGTAGTTCAGAATCTGAAATACTCGCGGCGGCTGGGCTTGCGGCGGCAGAGCGTCATTTTGCGTTACTGGAAGCTCCTCCAGTGGACTCCAGCGCCCCCTGCAGGAACAGACGCGTGACCTCACTCAGGCTTCATCCACTAATATTTACTTATTTGCTGTTTGTTTCATGTTCTTACTCAGCCTGTAATGGTTTGATCCTCCTGATGGTAGCATGTTTTTAGTAACAGGAGACCGGCTCTGTTTTGTGATTCATGGTCTGACTTCTCAAAGCAGCAACAGCCTGTAGCTCTCTGTCTTTAAGAAGCTCTCTGCCTCACAGAAAATTTGACTCTGATGTGACTTGATGATTTCTGCAGAGATGAAGTCTTGTTTGCCCTGAAGATGCACCTGATGTGATTCTGCTTTAGTCAGATGAAGCCTTTACAAACAAGTCTTTATACAATGGAGAGAAGATCTCAAAGCCTGACAAGTATTCTTGACTCCAAACAAAAGGATTCAGAGGAGTTTTTCTTTTTTCACACAGAAGTTATGAGTCATCTTCAGAACATAACTTTCTCTTTTTTCTGGATAACAAAAAGTAATCTCAATAAGGCCTCGTGTCCACCTAGAGCTTTTTTCGGAGCACCAGTGTCTTTTTTTCAGTTGTTTTCAATGAGTCTTTTTCGCTCTGAGCGCTCAAGTCGAAAATCTTTCAACTTTTTAGAAAGACGTTGTTGACTTCACCGACGCTCTTTTTCAAATGTATGATATTCCCCGCCACCTACAGATCGTGTAGTAGTAATGTGTTAAATCGTGTAAAAGTAACGGAGCAGTGTCGGTCACACAGTGGCCGTTGTCAACACACTGTCGTCATAGAAACAGGACGGACGTGCAGCGCTTTTCTACTCAGCAGACAAACGCTCAATACAAATTCTCCCGAGCGCACGGCCAGCGCTTTTCTGCCGGAAAAACCTTTGTGATGTTGAAGAGCAGCATCCAACAATATCAGCTGCTGTCTCTTTAAGCCCCTCCCCCTCCCCTCCCCATGTGCCCACTTTGCTCTGATTGTCCAGCTCTGTTTGTTGTCTTAGGGAAATTTGACTTTCCGGGTGGGCGTGTCCCTGAAAGAGCTGCTGAGGTGGGCGTGTCCTCCAATTTTTGCTCCATGCTTTGCTCTGATAGGTCAACAGAACCTGATGTCCAGTTCTGGACAAGTCTCGCAGAGTTCTCGTGACCTCTCGTTCAGAGGTTTATGGCGACAACTTTATAAAACGTTGGTGAGGTTTAGTATGGACCTCCAACATCATATCATATTTATGTATTTCAAAGTGAATCAGCAGAAAAGACCTCAGGTCAACGATTGTCACCACAGTTATCTCCAGCTTGTGAACATCCTGTGAAGATGCTCGTCAGCAGGGACTAGAGAAGAGATCTGGATGTGGAGGAGGAGATGTAAAGGGTTAAAAAAAGCTTTTAGAGGAAACAACTTTGGTCTGATTAGGTTTGAATAGGAAGAGGAGCGTTGTTAATATGTTTGTGCTTTCAGAGAGCAGAATGTGACGTTAACTTTTCCAGATGCTGCAGTGCGTTTTTTAAATATAAAGTCTGATGAATGCAGTGCAGCGTGATTAACAGCAGCATCCTCACCCTCCTGGAAATGAGTCACAACAACAACTTTATATACATCTCTCTCTCTTTCTCTCTCTCTCTCTCTTTCTCTCTCTCTCTCTCTTTCTCTCTCTCTCTCTCTCTCTCTCTCTCTCTCTCTCTCTCTCTCTTTCTCTCTCGCTTTCTCTCTCTCTCTTTCTCTCTCTCTCTCTCTCTCTTTCTCTCTCTCTCTGTCTCTCTCTCTCTTTCTCTCTTTCTCTCTCTCTCTGTCTCTCTCTCCTCCCTCTCTCTCTCCCTCTCTATCTCTCTCTCTCTATTTTTAAAAGCACCATGTCTTGATAACAAGCTAACAGGCTTCTGGTTTTTTAGTCTTTAAATAAAAAAAGATCATCACCATTGAGGGTTCTGGTCCCGCTCTCCTGAAGGCACCGGCCCTCTGTGTGATTCTTCTTTGCTCCATCTTGCTCCGTTGGTCGTGTAAGAGGCTTTTCTGTCTAGCTTTACTACTTCTAGAAGGCACTGGTGTGCTGCAGAAATTTTAGGTATGAACAAATAAGAGAGATCATCAGCTCAGACCAAGCGGCGACCTCAAGTGTTGAGAAATGGATGTGCAAAGGTTTTGTCTATTTTGATATCCAAAAATAAAAAACACAAGGAAATAAAAACAATGAGTCAGTTACTGAATATTGTGCAATTAAATAAAGTCAATAGCTATTTCCTAAAAATTAAAGCTGCTCCATCGTCCCTTCTGGGCCTCCATACATGTGTGGTGGTGACTGTGTCTGCAGAGACTCTGTCCTCTGACTGGATTTTTGTTCTGGTTGACTCGGGACGTTTCTGGGCGGAGCTGGTGTGTTTCCTCCAGCCAATGACAGCGCAGCAGGTGAGTTCAGGAGTGGATACAATTCAGTGATTGGTGTGATGAGCGGCAAAGAAGAGAAAATATAATGAGAGTGAGGAGACACACCAAGTGGATAAAGCTCGTTCTAAAACGAGGGTGAAGGCTATTTATTGCAGATGTGACCGAGGTGAAATGTGATTCCTCAAACACTCAAACACGATAAAGATGGTAGCAGTGTGAGCATGTGAGCTGCTGCTCTGTGAGTAAGAGTCGTGCACACAGCAGGTTCTTATCTTGCATCCTGCAGGTACACACACAGGGTGAAGGTCGGCTGGGAAAAAAAAAGAAGCTGGCTTGAAAGTGAAAATGTGATCTTGTTGAGAGCTTCCAAGGCGGCCCCTCCAGAGAAAAGCCTGACTTATAGTGGACTAACATAACAGCTTGGCCGTGGGCGGCACACTGCCACTCATTTCTGTAGGTTACAGCAAGGGCAATGGGATGCAGCACAGCGGGGATAATAGAAGAGAAAAGTTGCTGCTCAGGTTTCCTCATGCAAATCAAATAGCAGAGAACGAGAGCGAGCAAGAGAGAGAGAGAGAGAGAGAGAGACAACAGAGCTGTACTGGCATCAAACATTCAGTGTGTTTACATGGCCTGGAGTATCCCGGATATGAGCCTATCCTGGTGTTGATCATATTGGGGATATGGTATCAAGTGGCAACCTGCGATGTTGAAAAATGAAGCTGATGCTGAAGTGTAAAATCTTGCAGTTCCTCGAGTGTCCACTAGAGGCTGTGCTGCAGAAGCACAGGAAGTCACATACACACCCATTCTAAACAGCCTGTTTTTACAGCAGAGATGAACATGTTTACAGCCTGGTTCAAAAAACCAAATAGGTGTGATTAGCTCATGTCTGGATGGACACACACTGTACGGGGGGTGAATGTTTTGATGACTCATCAGTTTTGATTTGATGAAGGATAAGAGTTATTCACAATAAGGCGTGTAGCTGACCTGATTGACAGGTGGGCGCAGCTCAGCTCCAGCTCTTAGGTTGACTGAAAGTTAGCCACATGACCGATGTGTCCTTGGGCATGTCACTAAACCCCAATTTGCTCCCACTGCTTCATCGTCGACGTATAAATGAATGAGTTACTTCTGATAGTCTCTTTACTCAGCAGCCTCTACCATGTGTGAATGTGTAGGTGTGACCTGAGGTGTAAAAGCGCTTTGAGTAGTCAGAAGACTAGAAAAAGATACAAGCTCAAGTCCATTTACCATTTACCACGTTGTTCACATGCACAAACACAAGAACAGGATGCTAAAAAAAACTGGAGTCCGTCACCTCGTCTCCCGACTTACAGCAACTCTCTTTCACTTTGGTTTCAACAGAAACACAAAAGACTGAAATAGAGATGTCAGGATTTAAAACCTTTATCTGTTAAATCTCGGCTCATATCATTATTCTACTTCAGACGGATCAAAGGCCACAAAGTCTTCTCGCTCTCTCTGAAGACGAGTAACTCAGCAGCAGGAGGCCGTGAATTTAAAGTTATCTACAGAGGAGTCCTGTTAAAGAACGGCTGAGATGTTTGATTTTTAACACCTGTTCCAGTCTGCAAAGATGATCTTTTACAGGATCATTACTGTGAAGAAATCTGAATTCTTCTGTAAACTCTAAACTGAAATAGGCTCAGAAACAGCTGTGGTAGCTTCAGGAGAAATGTGAATCAAAGGAGATAAAACAACACCGTTATAAGGAGTGTTTATGTGAGAGCGTCATTCTGTTGATGTGCTGCACAGACTGAGAGGAAACTCTGTCATTAGTGAAAACAGCAGGATATAGCAGAGGAAGAGAAACAAGGTTGTTAAACACCCAAAACATCCATGAAAATAAACGATTAGAGAAAACATGTTCAAGAAAAGTGAGGTGCAAATCTTAAAACAAATGAAGAGGAGCAATCTATAACCCCTTGTGTTTACAATGGGTACTGCAGTCTAAATTCCTCCTCTCTAGAGTGGATGCTCACTCAGGTCACCATGTGGTGGACTCTGAAGCTTCAGTGTTTATCCAGCTCTGCATGGGTCTGTAAACCTTTCTGTGTTCTAACCTCTCTCCATTTTTCAAAAGCATCTCCAATATTGATCCTAGTTTGAGCACGTTTCTGCTCGTGGAGCTTATTAGAAACATGCAGAGGCTTTTTAGGTCGGGTACAATCACTTCTATCTGAACCACTTCTCTTGACCGCTTCCATCGCTGCAACACCTGTTGACCTGATAACTGCTCTCATATCTGGAAAACTGCAAAGGTTGTTGTTTAAATGTTTAGATTGTATTGAGCTGTTTTACATCTGAACATAAACAGAACAAAGAGTGTGCACAGTAATCTTTGAGTGCGTGTTTTTAGAACAAAGTAAATAGAGACAGATGCATTCGTGAGCAAACAATTGCATGCCAGAGTTTGCTCTCTCATATGTTTGCATGCCTTTTGTTTGTGTGTGTGTGTGTGTGTGTGTGTGTGTGTGTGTGTGTGTGTGTGTGTGTGTGTGTGTGTGTGCTGCCTCCCTCTCCCAGCAGCGAGGCAGCAGCCCAATCCTGTTAGTTCCACCCTAATCACCTGGTTCCTCCACAAAGAGCTCGCTGGTCGAAACGAATCGCTGTGTCTCCCTCAGGAAATACCGTCCCGCTCCGACTCGTCTCTATTCCAGCAGAAAGCTCTCACGCTATGAGGTTTATCGGTATCCAGATTAACAACACTGTCAGGGCATCAGTGAGGAGCAGAATGTGTGAAACATCAGATGTGGATAGGAACCAGCTGATCACAGAGGGGGAACAGACTCTTCTCTCACACAAACACTGAACTGGGAAGCTTTCATAGAAATCAGAGTTATTGTTGCAGAAGCCTTTAAAGGTGTAGCACATGTACAGAAAGTGTTGCATAACAGCGTGCTCCAATGAGAGAAGACTTTATCAGAGTGTTCACTGTGAACTGAAATGCAAACGATGCTTTCAGTCTTTCTGCTCCAAACTTTGGAGGACCTAAAAACTTTGTAATCCCTCCAGCTGTGGCTGAAGGATAATGATGATGCACTCACACCAGGCAATCTGTACCGTGCCCAATCACACGTCACCCCTGAAGTCCAGCTCGTTTGACGAGTGTGGGTGCTTGGCACACTTCCTCTGCCCTGGCACGCTTTAAAGAGGTGTACTTCAGCACAGGACAGCTCATGCACGAACTAAACATAAAGTCAAAGTTAACTGTGATGTCTCTGTGGGCTGTTACTGAAGATTCAAACTTTAACATGTGTCTGAAAAGAGTTCATCACAAAGTGAACTGACAGCGCTCTCTTCACTGTCAGGTCTTAATATCAAGTTTAAACACTCTGACCGTTAGGCCTGTCCCTCATATTTAGATTATGTTTGATATGATCATATTTTCCTGCTTGTGCTTCAGTAACTGTGGAGCTGACTAACAGAACGTAACGACGCTGATCTCCCTCATGAGCTCGTCTTTAAACGGATCAAACTAACGACGTCTTCAGAGACGTTTAGTGACCTTTAAATATAAAACACATGTTTCTGTTTAGAGAAGAAGACGCAGCAGCAGGCTGTGTGTGTGTGTGTGTGTGTGTGTGTGTGTGTGTGTGTGTGTGTGTGTGTGTGTGTGTGTGTGCGCGTGTGTTTCCCTCCAGCACCTCTCTCATCTGTTTCGTCCCTTGTCTGCTTTAAATAAAATACATGTGTGTATTCCTATGCGCATTAGTGTGTGTGTGTGTGTGTGTGTGTGTGTGTGTGTGTGTGTGTGTGTGTGTGTGTGTGTGTGTGTGTGTGTGTGTCTGATGAACCTCCCGCAGCAGGGCAGTGAAGGGCATTAGGTTTGTGAGGTGACTGCTGCTCTAGGCTGCCAGACACACACACACACACACACACACACACACACACACACACACACACACACCTGTCTGCCAACCACGCTGGGCCAAGTGCACACACACACACACACACACACACACACACACACACACACACACACACACACGCACACACGCACACACACACACACACACACACACGTACACACACACACGTACACACACACACACACACACAGAATGATAGGAGCCGTTGGGACGGTGCTTGGCGTGCATTAGTCCCGGTCATCGGCTCATTTAAACATGGATCATCAACGTTTGGCTCCTCGCTCTCAGATTCTGCAAAAACTCTGATATGAACATCAGCTGTAATCTCTGCGCCCGGCAGACGTGGCGTTAGATATACAAACCACCAGGCACCCCCCCCCCCCCCTCCCCCCCCCCACCCCTTTCATTTTGACTAGTTTTGTACAGCGATGAGAGAGATACGATGTAGTGTGGATTTGAATGCCTCTAAAAAGCGTACAGAGAAAATGACAGCATGTCTTCTGACTCTTTGAGCACGCTCAACGTTTAAGAATGGAACGGAAACAAAGAAGGAAGTCGTTAATTTATCATCCACACAGACTCAGAACCACAGAGAGAAATTACCCAGCAGTGACGCTGCATGTCAGAATTACACAATCCTTTCTCTTGCTCCCAACAAAGAGGACGAGCGGAGCAGGAGACAATAGACGAGCTCTGAATGGAAGAGGAGAGACGTGATTGGTTGTGTTTGGAGGATGAACTCTGTGATGACAGAAGAAGGAAAACGAGGTTAAACACTTTAAATACAGTGATTGACAGTTTATCAGCAGCTTCATGAGCAGGCGGGAGGAGAGTGTAATCACTGTAACAGAAGAATAACAGGAAGAGAGGAAGACGACCAGTGAAACAGAAAAAGAAAACAGGAAGTGATGATGGCACAAAGATGGAAAGGGGTCGAAGTAAGGCCCCGTGTCAACCTAGCACTTTTTTCTGAGCGCCAGTTTTCATTGAGGAGAGAGCGTTCGCAGCTCCTGAGAAACGTGCAGCGCCCAGCGTCTTTTGTCCGAGCACGGCGCCTTTTTGTGCTTTCAACTTTTCAGAAAGGCGTCTGGCGCTCTTTTCCAAATGTTTGATATTCCCTGTAGTTTTGCCGCCTACACAGCGTGTCTTGTACCCACATCCTCTTTGCTCTGCCGGGGTAAAAACGACCTTAAATATAAAACATGCAGGAAAAAGTAACGGAGAAACTTTCATATTTTAGAGTCATTCTGCCTTCTTGTGCTGTGATTGGCTCGTGATCATTACCCAAAAATGTTCCTTTACATTTTCTTACGTACAGTAAAGTTTTCCCCACGGAGCCGAGGAGACCCTGTGTGTGAGATGTCGCTGAATGTTTACTTGGATGGAGGTTTGCATGTAGTGTGGGCGGCTGTGGCTCAGTGGTGCATCCAATAGGAGAGAAGATCAGCTCTATATATCCCCAGACGTTCTGCCTAAAGTTTGTCCTCACTCAGGTGATCTTGGTGAAGCTCTCCCTACAGGCTCTCAAAGTGCTCCCTCTCAAAGTAAACCTGGAATCAGTCTTTATAGACCTGCAGCTCCATGACGGACCTGAACTCCACAAAAACACTCGCCCTCTTCTTCTCCTTTGCTTCTCGTCTCCTCCTCCTCAACAGAAGAAAGGCCGGGGCGTTCCTGAATAGTGTTCAGATACATTGTGCATTTTAAAAGTAGCTACCTTCCTGACTTATCGTTTTGGTTGCCTAGCAACTTGCGGTGATGATGGACATGGTTTGTGTGTGTACACACTCCCTCCCTACTCTGCCCCCTACACTACATCGTATCTGAAGTCCTGTATGACCCACCTGATCATCATGGCTGCCTCCTTTAGTAGGTCTTGTCGATCTTTTCTCTTCTTTTGTCCTTTGCTGTCGTCATTATCACCTCCGCCTGGTTCTGTAGCTTCATAGGAATGTGTATTTTATAAGCAGCTATAAGTGACACAGAGTCCTTCACCACATTGGTTTCATTCTTTGTCTTACTGGGATGTATAAAGAGGAGGAGAACGCACAGAGAGGTGTGTTTCTCTGCTTCACTCGACGCTCTGCCCTCCGTGTGTGTTTATAACCGAAGAGCCGGGATCAGTTCCTCCCACAGAGGTCAGAGGTCACACTGAGCTGAGTGTGTGAAGAGTAAAAAATTACACATTAAAACAATTCAATCTGCTCTTGTGTTAAGCAGGACTTCTGAACCTTTGTGCCCCGTCTGATATCTGTGTGCTGTGAACACGGTGATATTTAAAGTGTTTTAATGTGATGTGACCTCAGGGCTAAATGTTCTCCACCTACACTCTGTAGGAGAACGTTTAGAGACGACTGCCTCTCGCTTTGTGCTGCTGTATTTTAACTTGATGTTTCTTTAAAAGCTGAACAAAACCTGGGCTTTTAACACTTCAGTTCGACCTTTGACCTTTCATATTAAAGTAAAAACATTTCAGAGTCCTGAAGTCAGGGAGACTGAAGTGTTGGAGTTCATGATAAGCCCCAGAGGTCCCAGAGTAATCTGATGGAATTACAGCTGTTGGATCAAATCTCACCTCTTTGTTGTTAAAGATTTAAAAAAAAGATTCAGACTTAAAGATCACATATTCTTTAAAATCCTCTTCCCCATGTTCCTCTAACTCTAACATGTGTCCCCAGTCTGTCTACAAACCCCACAATGATGAGAAAAGTCCATCCTCTCCCTTTTCTGCCTGCTCCACTTTTCAGAAAATGTGTGCTCAAACAGGCCGTTTGGAGATGTTTCCTTCATGACATCACAAAGGGCAGTAGCCCCTCCCCCAGGTGGGTGACACTCCCACAGCTAGGTGTTTGTTCTGCCCTCTGAGTCTGCCTTCTCACCGTAAACAATAGGACATGGAGCGAGAAAGCACCGAGTACACCCAAGTCCTTCCAGAGAGGGGGCGTGGTCAAACACAGCTCATTTACATATTTAAAGGTACAGACACAGAAACAGCCTGTTCTGAGCAGGGCTGAAATAGAGGGGTTTATAGACATGATCAAATACAGGATCAGAGTGGATTTAGAACAAGAAACTTCACACACATGTTTTGAGGAGCTCTGAGACTTATTTAAACTGAAGAAGAGGAGGATATGTCACCTTTAAACTGAGATCATTTAATCCTCACTTGCACGAATGATCTGATCCTAAACTTTGCCGCGACATCCAAGTCTGTCATATTCTCCGGTTTGAATCGCATCCAATCACTGAATTGTTTCCACTCCTAAACTCACCTGCTGCGCTGTCGTTGGCTGGAGGAAACACACCAGCTCAGAGTCAACCAGAACAAACCAGAACAATAAAATCCTGTCAGATGGGACGATGGAGCAGCTTTACTTTAATTATAGCACGACAAATAAGGTCACTGTGTTTATTCTGTTGAGCATGAACATGATGCAGTATTTGTTTATAAATGTGAATTAAAGCCAATATTGTTTAATTCTCATTTACACACAATCCCACAGACACTTGTACGGACAATAGAGCCCGTCTGCTTTGGGTGTTTGGGTGGATAATAAACCATTATTGGACAATTGGGGGACACAAACAGCCGTCTGTTTCTGTTTTAGTTAATCAGTAAACACCGTTAAGGAGTCATCAGGTAGAACAGAACGGAGAGTAGATGTTGTGTCTCTCTCTGCCTCCATCTTTTCTGAGTCTGGTTTCTCTATTTTACATCCGTCTGTCTCGATGAAAAGTCCTTGTTTCATCGTTTCCTTCTTCTTTTTTTACTCTTTGAGACGCGTCTTATCTCAGGTGTGGAGCAGTAACTGGTCCCCTGAAGGCCCTTTAACCACCGGTCACATCAAGGTGATGTGCAGTGTATGCAGAGGGGACACTGGAGGGTAATTTGTGGGTGGATGACATTTTTAACCACAGCCTGATTCGGCGTTAGTGTCCTCCTGTGCCTCTCTTGTTCGCTCATCTTTGACTTTTTTTTTTTGTGTCTTATAAATTCTTTGTCTTTTTTCTTTCTCTCTTCTTCGTTGAATCATCTTTTGTCTCCGTGTTTCTCTTTCCTCTGGTGTTCTGTAACGAGCTGACCTTTTTAAGTGAGCTCCTGCTTCAACACCATCAGCTAAATTAAGAACAGCACAACACACACACACACACACACACACACACACACACACACACACACACACACACACACACACACACACACACACACACACACACACACACACACACACACTTTGATCCCGGTAGCTTCAGAGAAGAGCCTGAGGTGTTCAGAGTGCACTGACCTGTTAACAACCATTCAGTGTCACAGCTAACTAAGCAGAGACAGGAACAAGATGTGCTCCGTGTGTGTGTGTGTGTGTGTGTGTGTGTGTGTGTGTGTGTGTGTGTGTGTGTGTGTGTGTGTGTGTGTGTGTGTGTGTGTGTGTGTGTGTGTGTGTGTGTGTGTGTGTGTGTGTCTACATTCAGCTTTGTTATCATAGCAGCGCTGGTCTATTAATAAGACTGTCAATAAGTGCTTTATATCATCATGGCTGTGGTGGTACGTTGTCATTGTAGAAGTTATTAAATATATTTCTCTGTCTCTGTCAGAAGTTCATTGGACCAATCGGGATCAGCTGATCTAACGGGGATTAAACGTTGTGCCTCAGAGCACCCTGCACAACTGACACAGGGCTGAAATCCGGCCCGACTCCAAAGCGAGTGTAACGACTCAAATCAGGTCTAAATCGTCCTGGAATCGTAAAGTATAAGTTTATGTCTGATATAGACGCTTTAATGGACCAGTGAACCATCAGAAAGACAAATGTTTCCTTTGATTTTGTTATGTTCAGGGGAAAAACAAGGAACTGAACCCACCTGCAGAATAAACTAAATATATTTAATAAACAAATAGGCCAAAGGCAAAACAAACACTTAGTATCTTGAAAAGTCAAAATGTAATCACGGCAGCCACGAGGACTGACTGGGAGACTGACAACTAACATACCACATCTGACAATGAACTGACACAGAGGGGAAGAAACACAGAGACATGGGGTAATCAGACACAGGTGAAGACAATGAGGGCAATCAACATGGAGGGAAACATCAAGACACACTAGAACATAGAGGGACACAAGATATGAAATGACAAACTAACACAGGAAACACTGAAGACTAAACTAAGAAACACACGAGGGAAACAAGCAACACTAGGAGAAACAGGAGAAATTAAAACATGGAAACCTAAACGCTGAAATACAAAACTAAATAAGACCAAATCATGACAGATTTGTTAGGATGCATCAGAGTCATGAGGACAAAGAGGACAAAGAGGACAAAGAGGACAAAGTGAGTGTTTCTGATGCAGACAGGAAGCTGATGGAGCTCCCTGCAGACTTCACCTCCACCTGTTAACACAGTATCTCTGTTTCTCCTCAGCACCATCATGCTGGTTTCCTTATATCCTCAACACTCTGTGACTCTCTCTCTCCTTCAAAAACTTGTAAATAAGAGATCTAACTGTTCCACCGTGTAGTATTATGGGATGTTTTCTGACAGACGATGCAGAACACGCCTCAGTCAGAGAGGTGTCTTAAAGAATCGAGGCGGGGTTATTATACATGAGGGGACAGAGAGAGACATTCTCCTCTGACCCCACACACACACACACACACACACACACACACACAGATCTGTTGACACCTTATCGGATGCTTTATGAACATTTCTGCAGACTGTCTGACAACTGAGGGAAACATAAATAGATACTAACACTCACAGCGTGTAGCCTACAGAAGGGAACACAGGGATGTTTTTATACATGAACAAACAGCTGAGCACAAGCAGACACACAGATACACACACACACACACACACACACACACACACACACACACACAGACACACACACACACACACACACTCCTTAAATAGATTCAGTCTGCTCTCCCTCTCCTCTCTAAAACATGCAGTAGCATATAGAAATGAAATCCCTCCTGTGTGGAGGTTTTCCTCGGTGGACTCCTGCAGCTGCGGCTTCATTTTGCTAATTCAACATTTCTTTTTTTCCTACTCTCTCCAGTTCCATAAAATATCTCCCCAGTCACTTGAGCTGCGAGGGTTTTGTATCACTAAAGGCCTAATTACTTCCACGTTGGAGGAAGAGTACAACGTGAAGTATTTAAGATAAAGAAGGGAGACCTGCTGGAGCAAATAACTTCATTTGAAATATTAACACCCAGCTCTGCAGCAGTGATGCTAACTTTAATACTTAAGCAGTAAAAGCGACCACGGAGCTGCGCGGCGGGTCCTCACACCGGGAGCCCCGCCTGCTGCAGAGTCACTGATTGGCCTGTCAGAGACCTGCGGCGAGCACAGCGTCTCACATCTGC
The DNA here is from genome assembly GCF_963930695.1 of Labrus bergylta. Taxonomy (NCBI): domain Eukaryota; kingdom Metazoa; phylum Chordata; class Actinopteri; order Labriformes; family Labridae; genus Labrus; species Labrus bergylta. Next base: position 32,317,081 of record NC_089199.1, read on the forward strand.
TGCTTTGCAACTTTAAAGGAGAAATGATTTAAAAAGTAAGAATGCTGGAGCAAGTTGAGGAGCAGGAGCATCTCTGTAAAACTTTGTGACAAACATCTTGTTGTGCTTTCACACCTGCACAAATCTCCTGATGTTTCCAGGCTGAGCGTCATGTGTGAACACAAACACCCTGAAGTTTTTCCTCCAGCCTCCTCGTGTTTATTCTGCAGAAAGTCAGAGTGAGCTGATGTGAGAACGCAGCAGGATATAATCAGGAGAATTCACCTGCATGTGTGAACAATCCCATCAGGAGGATTTCAGCAGCAGTCCTCCTGAAAATGATCTAGAACATTTTTCAGGAGAGCGTATTTGAAAGGAGCTCATGAGGGACAAATCTTCAAGACTGTCATTTAACACGATGAAGCGAGCGCTAACACAAACATGTTTTTTATTAACGCACAAACAAACTGCATCCTCAGGCCTGAAAACTCTTTTTTTGTGGTTATGATCCAAGCACATAATAAATCTCCTGAAACTAAAACAGCTAATTATGCTCCCTCTTCACAGACCCTCCAGCTGTTATTTATCACTCCAAAGAATAAATAAATCAAGACGAGAGTTTTAAAGTAAACACAACGGTTGAGTTGAAATAAAAAGGTGTAGAAATAGAAAAGTAATAAACTTCATTTGATGTATTATTGCTGAGGTTCCTGCAGCTCCAGTAAGAAATTTAACAACAAATCATCCGTCCATCTTCTTCCGCTATCAGAAGTCGGGTAGCGTTGGCAGCAAGCGCTTCCTCTCCCCAGCAACGTTTTCCAGCTCCTCCTGAGGGGTTCCAAGGTCTTCCAAGGCCAGGCGGGAAATAGAAACCCTGCAGAGAACGAGGCATCCAGGAGGTTCCTAATTAGATCCTTGAACCACCTCAACTGGCTCCTTTCAATGTGAATGAGTAGAGACTCCACTCAGAGCTCCTCCTGAATGTCTAAGCTCCGCCCCCTCTCTCTAAGGCTGAGCCCAGACACCCTCCAGAGGAAACTCATTTCAGCCGATTGGATCTTATTCTTTGGTTCACTACACACAGCTCATGACCACAGGTGAGGGTCGGAACGTAGATCGACCGGTAAATCGAGAGCTTTGCCTTCAGGCTCCGCCCCCTCTTCACCCAGACGGTCCAACACAACGCCTACATTACTGCCAACGCCGAGCCAACCTGTTAACCTCACGGTCCATCCTACCCTCACTCGTGAACTAGACCCCGAGATACTTCAACTCCTTCACCCCGAGAGAGCAATCCTCTGTTTCTCCGGCAGAGAAAGAATCAAATGTTTTTAGTTTTCGTCTGCGAAGTGAATTGTAGAATTGTAGTTTTATCTGTAATGTGCGTTATATTAAAACACATGAATCCTCTCAGCCTGCATGTTAGAGCAGCTTCCTTATAACCTTCAGCCTACCCTTCTTGAATAATTGAACAGTGCACCTCTGAGACACAGAGTGTTTAGTAGTAGTGTTGTGCAGCGCGGGTCGTCTTCACTCTACATGTGTTCAGTCTGTTTAACTGGTCAGCGAGCAGCAGAGGTTTAAAAGAAACCTGAAGTCAACTTTACTAACCCTCTGAAACCTGAAGTCAACTTTACTAACCCTCTGAAACCTGAAGTCAACTTTACTAACCCTCTGAAACCTGAAGTCAACTTTACTAACCCTCTGAAACCTGAAGTCAACTTTACTAACCCTCTGAAACCTGAAGTCAACTTTACTAACCCTCTGAAACCTGAAGTCAACTTTACTAACCCTCTGAAACCTGAAGTCAACTTTACTAACCCTCTAAACCTGAAGTCAACTTTACTAACCCTCTAAACCTGAAATCAACTTTACTAACCCTCTGAAACCTGAAATCAACTTTACTAACCCTCTGAAACCTGAAGTCAACTTTACTAACCCTCTGAAACCTGAAATCAACTTTACTAACCCTCTGAAACCTGAAGTCAACTTTACTAACCCTCTAAACCTGAAGTCCCTCTGTTTGGCAACAGACTGGAGAAGTTTTGTCACTTTCGTTGAAGCTGAACACAGTCAGACTCTGTGCAGCCTGACACTTCCTGTTCGGGTGGATTTAAAGGATTTTGGAGTTTTGTCATGAAGAACATTTGTGTGTGACTAAAAGCTTACAGAGTTAATGTATGCAAGTCCATGTTGAGCTAGCATCAGGAGAAGACAACAAATCTTTAACATGTCACTTTGTTTTAATATATCATGTATTCACTGATGTTTAAATCAAAGTTACACAGATACTCTAAAGCTGGATTTATACTTATATTCTTACATACTATATACTTATATTAAGTATATTTATACTTATTATGTGCTGATCTGTTGTGTACTCGTCTGATTGCTGCTGTGACTGTTTGTTTGTTTGTTTAGATTTCTTTTAATAAGACTCGGCAGGCTGTGAAAGTGAGCTGCACCTCTGGGATACATAAAGTGGTCTGAACCTGAACCTGAACCTGAACCTGAACCTGAACCTGAACCTGAACCAGAACCTGAACTAGCTGAGACAAACCTATGTGTGGATTAAGTGACTGAAAAGATTCAGTGCTAGAAAGCAGAATAAAAATACATCCTATCACTCTAACAGTGCTGACGTGTGTCCCTAAAAAGACACAAACATGAAATGAACGGTTTGAGATGTGTGTTCATCTGAACGGTGTTTGTAGTTCTGTAAAATGGATCGTTGTCCTCACAGCTGTCTTCTTCTGTGTCTCTGCAGGGAGTTTTCCCAGCCAGCTACATCCACCTGAAGAAAGCCGTCGTCACCAACCGAGGGTAAGTTTACCAAACTCTTCACCTAAACCAAGAACAAGTCAACAAGTTTCTCTCTCTCTGGTTTTATTCTTCAGGTAGTCATAGCTCACTCAGCTGTTCACTGTGAGAGCATCTTCCACACACACACACACACACACACACACACACACACACACACTCACTTCCTCCCTTGGTTTCGCTCGCCTCAGAGATGGAAAGGATCCAGATCTGTTTCTACCTCTGAAGCCCTCAAACACGCCGTCTCTTTGGCGCTCTGGATTTCAAAGCTGTGATAGAGAACTCTAAATCCCCTCACAAACACTCTTCAGCATCCTGAAACCATTTCAAACACTGTTAGGCCGGTCTAAGAACACAGGCCGAGGAGCTTTGAAGCTACCACACACGAGTTAATATTTAGATTCTCCACAGCTCAGAGGCTTCGTCTCTTCTTGTAGCTGAAGACATTTAAGAGCTAATTTGATTAATTCCTGTTTTCTGTTGGGATCAGTTGTTTTTGAGTCCCATTCTCTCTAAATAAAGTATGAACCTCCTCTTTTCTGATTCTCTTCCAAGTTCATGAGTACATATTTTAATACATTTACATAATCATTGGAAAAGCCTTTTCTGTTTTTGCTAACTTACGATGAATCGGAGTTACAGAGCGTGACTCCATTTGCATAAGAGTTTTTTAATTAGAGGCAGGGAGAGTAAATTAATTGGAATTAGTGACTCCTCGACTGTTTGAAGAGGCCCTGCAGGCCAAACAGAGACTTGTTAATGCACAGAGACGGAGAGTGTTGGACTGAACCGGGCGGCTGGTGCACGATGACACATATAGTTACAGAGTACCGACCATGTGTGTTTGGAAATATCATGAATAAATGTGTGTGGCTGTGTTCTGAAGAGTGTGTGTTTGTGTCTCTGTAGAGAGAAAGTGTGCAGGCTTCACTGCTCTTGTTTTCATTTAGGCACTATTTAGTGTGTAAGGAGAGAATTCAGCTGAATTAAAGGAGCACTATGTAACTCCATCCTAACATTTATATATCTCTACAGCATGTCCAGAATTCTAACTCTCTCTTTTATGTATGTTCAACACGTGCTCACTCCCTGCTCATCAAATACTGCAGCTTATTGGTTTGTTGCCCTAAGCTTCAAAATAACAATCTACTTTAAAATCAGACCTTAAAAGAATGATGTGCATATCCATGAAGCTGTTAATGTCAAGTCTTAAATCTATAATGTGTTTATCAAGTTGCTTCAGTTTTTGAGCACCTTAAAGGAGCAATATGTAACTCTGACTCCTAGTGTTTAAAATGGGTACTGCAGTCTAAATTCTAAACATCATAGAGAGCTGTCTCCCCCCCCCCTCCTCTCTAGAGTGGATGCTCACACAGGTCACCATGTGGTGGACTCTGAAGCTTCAGTGTTTATCCAGCTCTGCATGGGTCTGTAAACCTTTCTGTGTTCTAACCTCTCTCCATTTTTCAAAAGCATCTCCAATATTGATCCTAGTTTGAGCACGTTTCTGCTCGTGGAGCTTATTAGAAACATGCAGAGGCTTTTTAGGTCGGGTACAATCACTTCTATCTGAACCACTTCTCTTGACCGCTTCCATCGCTGCAACACCTGTTGACCTGATAACTGCTCTCATATCTGACAAACTGAGGGGTGTCCAAAACGGCCGTGTGGGGGGGGTCTTAAAAGCGCCTACCTTCTCTGGTCCAAACAAATCCAGAGCATTCAGGAGCAGAATCTAAAGTTAGAAGGAGGACATACTGGCTGCTGCATTGTTGTCAGAGAAGCCAGCACTTCAACATAGCATGTTTCCTTAATGATCAGAGAGTAAGATACCTTTATCATTTAGTTCAGATCTCACTGATTGGACCTTTAATAAAGCCTCTGAATTCATTTCACAGCTGAAGTCTAATTTTAGTACAAAACTAGTAAAACAATTCAGACTCAATTAGAGGATTATCTGCATTATTACAGTAAAGTCTTGAGTGACAAACTGAAACTTGACCTACTCACACACAACACAAACTGAATCTGTTCCTGCAGCTGTTCTGTATTTAAAGTCACAGATGGATGACGTCAGGCCTCGTCCGTTAATATTTGAATGTTCATAAATCTGTCCTTTCTTTCATCTTGTTGGTCTTTAAACCTCCAAACACACAGTGGGAAGAAGCTGCCAGTCATATTCAGGGTCTGATTTGTTCAGATCATCACACTGAGACATGTATGTCTATACATCTTTAAGTGAAACATGTATTTTAATGTGATTTATTGATTTTAGACGGAGGTGAACGCAGATGTTCAGCAGCCTTCAACTTCAACACTGCGTCAAGTTGTGGGGATGATGTGAAGACGACGGCCTCACCAGCTGTCTGCTTCTCTGCAGGATAAACACACTCTGAGCTGACATTTATAAATATCAGAAAACAGCACCCCGCACTGCAGATCACACCCACAGAGACAAACAAATCAACACACACACACACACACACACACACACACACACACACACACACACACACGCTGCCTTCACAGACTCACACAAGACGCTGTCACAAACAGAACAAGCACAAGTTTATGAAAGACGTTTTAAAAAACACCAACATGACGGTTTGAGGAAATCAAATCAGCGTGAAGTCCTGCATGTTCCCCTCCCCCTCTAACATCTCCGGCTAAACAAACATCTCCTGTTGGTGTCGGTTCCCTGAGGTGGGATTTGAAGCTCCAGTGAGCGCCGTCACCTGAGATTACTTTAAGTGTGCCGTGTCACCCAGACTCTCATGCAGGTGTGCAGCATAAGGAAAGGTTCTGCATCAGGGAGGTTAAAGACTTTCTTTTTCCCCAGGAGGATTTTCTCTGTCGTCCATTTCTTTGTTTAACTGATGCTTGAGAATGCGCTGCAGTTTGCCTTTCCTTCAGAATAAAACAGACTTGCTTTGTTTTGTTTCTTCCCATTGATTATAATGAAATGCAGTCGGTTTAAATATGAAAGAAGTGATGTAATGTTCTGTGCACTGAACACTCTTTTTGAATGGATGGGTCAGTCCTGGGTAACATCTCGCTTCTGAAAAACAGTTAATCATAGTTTACTCTTTAAAGACGTCTTTCTCCAAACATTAAAGCAACAACAGGAATTCATTTCAGTCCACTTGGGGGGGACAGCTCTCTTAGAATTTAAACTGCAGTACTTATTTTAAACCCTAGGGGTCAGAGTTACATATTGCTCCTTTAAGGTGCTCAAAAACTGAAGCAACTTCACAAACACATTATAGATTTAAGACTTGACATTAACAGCTTGATGGATATGCACATCATTCTTTTTAGGTCTGATTTTAAAGTAGATTGTTATTTTGAAGCTTAGGGCAACAAACCAATAAGCTGCAGTATTTGATGAGCTGGGAGTGAGCACGTGTTGAACATACATAAAAGAGAGAGTTGGGATTCTGGGCATACTGTAGAGCTATATATATAAATATTAGGATGGAGGGGGGTATCTTTAAACTGATAGAGGACAGAAATGTGAGCGTGGGGAAGAAAGACATTCAAAGAGAGATAAGAGAAGGTTGTATATGCACGGAGGGAATACGGATGCACATTTACGCACAAAAGGAAAAATAACGAGAGAAGTCAGGTGAGGTGAAGGAGGAAGAGGAATGAGAGCTGGGGAGATAAGAGTGCAGGAGGGGAAAATGATGAACGGAGACGATGGAGGAGAGCGAGAAACGAGAGAGGGGAGAGAAGAATGGGAATAAGCAGGAGTGAAAAAAGAATAGAAAGAGTGGATAGAGGGGGGGGAAAACCTGGAGAGAAGAAGAGCGCTGAGTGAGAGGGATGATGGAAATGTGCCAGGACAAAGAGAAAACTGAATGAGGGAGGGGAAAAAGGAGGGGAGGATTAGCTGGAGTGAAAAGTAGAACAGAGGAAAAGAGGAGGAGAAGCGTGACAGAAACAAGTGTAACTAATGTGGGTGAAATCAGCAGGCGGCCGGCAGCGACAGCTCAGCAGGGAGATCGGCTTATCTGGCACACTGCTTTTATTAATTAATCAGTTATGAGATGGAGGGAGAGAGAGAGAGAAAGGGAAGAATACGGGAGAGTAACAAGCTGAGAGTCAAAGAGAGAAGAAGAAGAGATGTGTGTGTGTGTGTGTGTGTGGTACTCCATTATTCCTGACTGCAGGGCTGAGTGACTCAGCTTTCAATTTTAGCGAACAACTCCCCGATGTTCAGAAGTCTGTAAAGAGGAGGGGGGAGAGGATGAACAGTGATTTTTAAGGCGGGGAGGTGAGCTGAGGTCCTGTCTTCAGGTGTTACAGCAGTTCTTAGTTTGGAAACATGAGGAGGGTTAGCACGTAACCCATTACTCACTGCAGAAGAAGAAGTCTTGTAAGGCTAGTTTATTTCTGCAGCTGCTGTGTGGGTGTGTTCCTCTTTTATGTCCGTGTTTGTCTCGGGCTGCAGAGCGGTGCTGTCGCCTCACAGCGTGGAGGTTCCTGGATCGATTCCTCAGCCTTTCTGTGGCGTTGGCATGTTGTCACCGAGCGAGCAGGTGTCATAATGACGAGGTCCTGTTATTACGACATACAGTATGGGATGTACTTGTTATTTTGGTCGATGAATACAATAAGCTTCCAAGCGGTGAGGATTAGTGCTTTCACCAACTTAGAATACGACTCGTAACGTTCAAACCAAGCAGCAACCTCCGACCTTTAAAAATTAAGCCAATGCGGAAGTGCAAAATCCTGCAGTTCATTGAGTGTCCACTAGAGGCTGGCTGCAGGAACACAGGAAGTCACATACACACATGACTGGAAAAAAAGCAGTTTTTACAGCATAAATAAACATGTTTACATCCTGTTACAACAAACAAACAGGTCTGATTAGTTATTGTCATCACTGGCACACACTGTACGGGGGTGATTTATTTAAAAACTCATTTAAAAACCAGAGTTAGGCGTGTAGCTGACCTGATTGACAGGTGGGCGCGGTGTAACGGTTTGTCAGGAGGTTTAAAACCCACCTCAGCTCCAGCTCTCAGCCTGTCGTTAGGTTGACTGAAAGTTAGACTGAGACAGCATTTCCAGCATGGAGACCGCCATCGATGGGACTCCAGCGCCCCCTGCAGGAACAGACAGGGGACGTCACTCAGGCTTCATACATTTATAATATTATTATTATTATTACTGTGGTTCAAACACATTCGACCCCCCCCCCCAACGCACTGACCCAAAACATTACACTTCATTTTACCGTGTAAAAAATGTCTTGTTTTTTGATATTATTCGCCAGAAACACGAGTCTGTAAACTCGATTGGGATCGAGTGCAGCACTCTTTGTGGTCACAATACCTGCCGATGAGAACGACCGTTCAGAGCGCACAGAGCTTCCTGGTAAACACAAATATTAGCGGGTTTGTAGCGACCCTGTTTCTCTCAGCAGTGTGCTGCTGTCTGCAGAGAGACGAGTCTCCCTCATGTGGATCTGAATCTCCTGATTCTCACCCCCGCTGCTTTAGCCTCAACATCACTGTCTTCATTCACTGAGGTCAAGAGTGCATGAGATGGTCGAATTACGCTGAGAGCGCCCTCTGCTGGATCACATTGCACTGATGGACTTTATATTTTGAATTTGAACGGCTCATTACATTTCAAATGAGAACTTTCTTCCCCAGGTTTGCCTGAATGTTCGACTTTAGAATAAAATATAAAAGCCGTAGTGAGGATGTAATTATTCACCATTTTTTGCTCCGTTCATGAGTGTCTTTTTCTGTGAGAGTGAACATTTGTTGAGATGAACTACACATCAAAGGTCCTGACATTTATAAAGCAGACATTCAACCGGTCTGAGTCTGAGGCTTCTTCACTTGTTTGTTTAACTAGAGCATTGTGGGTCGTTGTGGACGGGCCGTTCTTCTTCTGTGGTGCAGTGGACTGTCACTCTGACACGCCTGAACTCAATCCACTGTAACTCACTATTGTTGAAGCCTAACTGAATGTAAAGCAACACAATGGAGCGAGGGTCAGCGCTTTAATGAGTCTCTCTGTGTGTGCGTGTGTTTACTTCTGGTCTCGTGTGTTTGTGTGCTCGACACGCTGCTCGTTGTGTCTTCAAGTGGAACTTCACTTGTTACCAGCGGTTAAAGTCAGTGTCTGTGTGCGTTCCCCTCACAGGCCTCATGAGACCGTGGCGCCCCTCGAAGACCCCATCGTTACCGAGGTGACGTCAACGCTGCAGGAGTGGGCCTTACTGTGGAAGCAGCTCTATGTGGTGAGTGTTTTCTTACATCACGATCCTCATGCAAACAAGCCGAGCCCAACAGGACCCGAGTCCCGTCACAACGAGTCATGTTGAGGTCATTAACCCCGACAGACCTTTGTTTGCATAATCCTGATTAAACTAAAAACTAACTCCTCTCTTTCTCATCATCTTGTTTTATTCGGTCATTAATGACGTCATTCAGCTCCGTTACATTCAGTGTTAAAGGAGGTGACCCCCCCCCCCCCCCCCCCAGCAGCTGCTGACTCCATCTTTGTTTACATAATCCAGTTAAAAACAGTCGAAAACTAAAACAGCCAGAGCAGAACTAACGCAGCTTACATAACCTTTGAGCTGGTTGAGTTTTATGGATATGATGAAGCATCTGAGGATACTTCAAAATAGAAGAAAAAACAAAGTTAACATCATTTATTTGATTAAAAGAAGACATAAATAAATCATAAAGTCTGTCCTGTGTAAATGTGTCTCTGAGTCCTGACTGTCTACAATGAGGGAGAAGCTCGAGTCCCGCTGGCTGTGTTGTTGTCAGAGCCGTGTTTACATGGACGGGACGGCCGGCTCCTCCCCTTGTGTATAAAAGCTGTTTTAGTCAAGAACTAGAGAGAAGAAGAAGAACATACTCACTGATTATTTGGATGTTAGTAAGAGTTTTTAGATCACGCTCATTCTGTGTCAGGTTACATGAAATGTGAAGCTACGAGCTAACTAAAGAGCGCTAACATTAGCATGCTAACACAACAATGCAGGACACAGCGGATCGCAGCTTTTGTCCACCTCTTGCACTAAACCCCGCCTCCCCTCCCGCTCATTAGCGCTCGCTGTGACACTGATAAGAATAAATACTCGTCATGTTCTTTGAGTTCAGGCTGACAGGAGACATTCAGATGTAAAGATGTGATAGAAATGTCTCTGGATGTAAAGTACAGATCATTACAGAGGAGGCTGACAGTTCCATCTCTGTGCTGACACTGTAAGTTTCTCTCTTACAGATGTGTTTATTCTCTCTGTCCAGGTATCATTATCTCACTCTCTCTTCTTCTTCTTTCTCTGTTGCACTCTGTGACGTTTGTCTTTAAAGCTCTGGATGTCCTTCTTCTCTGAAATGTAAAGAGACAGAAATCTGACGTGGCTTGAATCTTCTTTCAATCAGTCACTGTCCTCTTTAGCGTTTCTTCTTTGCCTCTCCTTCTTGTCCTGCTTTGTTTCCTCAGACTTCTGTCTTTGCTCTGCAGCGAGACAGAAATCTGACGTGGCTTGAATCTTCTTTCAATCAGTCACTGTCCTCTTTAGCGTTTCTTCTTTGCCTCTCCTTCTTGTCCTGCTTTGTTTCCTCAGACTTCTGTCTTTGCTCTGCAGCGAGGTAAAGACACAAAGACTTGTGAGGTTCTGCATGGCAGGTTTTCTGTGTCTGTGCCGACAGACGTCACATTATGTCTCAGAAAAAGCATGGATACTCTAATGTACAAATCCTGCAGACAGACGTGCTCCTGTTTGAGTAGCTGGATGAATAGACTGAGAGGTCGAGGGAGAGATGTACTTTAAGATATTTATATATATATGACGACGACTGCCTTTCATGTTTGAAACACGTTGTTCTTATGGAACAGTACATGTTCACATTCATAAGATAACTTTAAAGGAGCAATATGTGGGCTCAGATGTCCTGGAGGTTAGGTCTCGCCTCACGTAAGGACGCTGGTGTCCTCTAAGCGGGCGGCCAGGTTCGAGTCCGACCTGTGGCTCATTTCCTGCATGTCATTCCCCTCTCTCTCCTAATCTATCCACTGTCCCATCGAATAAAGGAAAAAGCCCCATAATATAAGTCTTAAAAAAAAGGAGCAATATGTAACTCTGACCCCTAGTGTTTAAAATGTGTACTGCAGTCTAAATCATAAACATCATAGAGAGCTGTCTCCCCCCCCCTCCTCTCTAGAGTGGATGCTCACTCAGGTCACCATGTGGTGGACTCTGAAGCTTCAGTGTTTATCCAGCTCTGCATGGGTCTGTAAACCTTTCTGTGTTCTAACCTCTCTCCATTTTTCAAAAGCATCTCCAATATTGATCCTAGTTTGAGCACGTTTCTGCTCGTGGAGCTTATTAGAAACATGCAGAGGCTTTTTAGGTCGGGTACAATCACTTCTATCTGAACCACTTCTCTTGACCGCTTCCATCACTGCAACACCTGTTGACCTGATAACTGCTCTCATATCTGACAAACCGAGGGGCGTCCAAAACGGCCATGTGGGGGGGCTTTAAAAACGTCTACCTTCTGTGGTCCAAACAAATCCAGAGCATTCAGGAGCAGAATCTAAAGTTAGAAGGAGGACATACTGGCTGCTGCATTGTTGTCAGAGAAGCCAGCACTTCAACATAGCATGTTTCCTTAATGATCAGAGAGTAAGATACCTTTATCATCTCACTCTCTACACAGCTCACTGATTGGACCTTTAAATAACGGTGAAGACAAAGAGATAAAGGGATGAAGAAAGAGAGATGATGATGTAACAGTTTCATACTGTGGAGCTCGATAAGAAACAAGGAGACGATATTATTCAAAAGGTTGTTGCTAATAGAGGAGGATGTTCTCATGCGATAACAAGCAATTAACCATGCTTAAAAAGCTTGTCATAATCATTTGTATTAAAGATATTATTCATTAGTTTTAGCTGATGTAAAAACCCAGGGACTCTGACTAACAGGAAACAGAGCAGTCCATCATCTGTGGAGTCTAAATAAAGATGCTGGAATTAGAAATGAATCTTTTACGTAGGCTACAGTCAGAGAGACAGGAACACAGGAGAGATGATGCAAGAGAAAGATGCTACAGCTCGAGTCACTTTATTACTCAGAAAGTAATAAGACAAGCACACAGAGTCATGTCGTGCAGGAGAGGGGGGGAAACCAGGGGAGGCAGTCCAGTGCAGGCAAACAAATGAAAATGTCAATGCCAAGAAACACTGAGAAAGGAGGAATAACTGAGGCAGGAAGAGGAACAGCAGAAGTGAAACGCTTCAGAGGTGAAGCTAATCAGGCAGAGGTGAGACTAATGGCACGGAGGCGGGACTAAAGAGGGCGAAGAACAAACAAGGGCAGGAAGTGAAGTGTTGCAAATGATCCCAGTGAAGATTTATAGAAGAGGAAGAAGAGTTGAAAATAGAATAAATACAGAATCAAAGGTGGCTGATTCTCACACAGTTTGTCTTATAATTGTAAATTTGTCCACCAAACATTTTTTTCTCTGTAAGTTGCAGAAAAAGTTTCATGCTAAAGCTCGTGACACTCTGCTCCAGGAGCACCTTTATCGTGTTTTCATTTGAATTCATTTCTGTAGGGTTCCAAATCGGTCTTGGTGGGGCGCTGGTGGTGCAGTGGTTAGTGCGCGCTCCCCATGTATGGAGGCTTTGCTTCTCCAAGCGGGTGGCCCGGGTTAGAATCCAGCCTGTGGCTCCTTTCCTGCATGTCAATCCCACTCTGTCTCTCTCTCTCTGATTTACGACTCTACTGTCCTATATCTACATTAAAGGCACAAAAAGCACAAAAATAAATCTTTTTTTTTTTTAAATAAAATCGGTCTTGGTCTCGAGCCCGTTATTTGAAGGTCTCAGTTTCGTCTGTGAATTGAAAGCATCTTTACTCGGTCTCGTCTCAGACTGGGCAGACTCATGATTTTAATTGAAGACCACCACGGACAGACTGCTTTTACACGTCATCACGTCTTGGTCTCGATCCCTGAATGTCTTGGTCTTGTCTCAGTCTCGGAGCTCTCTGGTCTCGGGTATGTCTTGGTCTCGGTTAGTGTGCTCTTGACTACAACGCTACACTTTCAAACAGCCTGTATGAAAAGAAATGATAAACACTGACATTAAATGCATGTACTGTATGGATGCACATTAGATATTGTCACACAGCCTCTGCAGCTCACTCTCTCACATCCACACAGATGTGTGTGATATACTTCATATATATATATGTGTGTGATATACTTCACACATGGTGATCTACAACACATTCACACATGGATGAACCCAACGAGTGCAGACACACTTCAATGTGCTGAAGTCTCTGAAAATGGATGTTCGGTGGCATCAAAGCCTCCAGAGGTGACGAATGCATCAGAGCAGAAAGCCAGAGACACACACACACACACACACACACACACACACACACACACACACACACACATTAATGCACATAGGAATACACACATGTTCATTTTGTGTGTGTGTGTGTGTGTGTGTGTGTGTGTGTGTGTGTGTGTGTGTGTGTGTGTGTGTGTGTGTGTGTGTGTGTGTGTACTTTGCTGTTCCTCTTTGTGATCACACTCATCCTGTCGCTCTCTCTCCAGAGTATTGTGTGCGAGTTGTTTTGTGCAGAGCCACGGGACATACAGACATTACTGGATGTGTGTGTGTGTGTGTGTCTATATATACATGAGATACTTGTGATAATCACTAAATTGTAATAGTTAATCAGGATTCATCACATTTTTAATTGTATTTTTGAAATTACATATTTTTGCGTTTTAAAATAAAAGTTGTTGGGCTTTTATTTTGAAGGTTTGTCCTGCCTTAAAATGATAACAGAACAATTAGTGGGACTCTGTTCTCTCTTCTTCTTCTTCCATCTGTTTTCCGTTACTCTTTCACTCTTCCTTCCTTTCTCCTACATTTTTTTTTTCAAAATTTGCCAATTTTCTCCGTCTCTGTTGTCTCTCCCAAGCTGATGTTGAAGGAGATAAGATAGAAAGTGTGTGTGTGTGTGTGTGTGTGTGTGTGTGTGTGTGTGTGTGTGTGTGTGTGTGTGTGTGTGTGTGTGTGTGTGTGTGTGTGTGTGTGTGTGTGTGTGTGTGTGTGTGTGTGTGTGTGTGTGTGTGTGTGGGTGGGATGGATGTGTGAACAGGAAGGAGGAGACGGAGTGGTGACAGGGGAACAATGATTGAAGGATGTGAAGACGGGGATGAACGCAGAGGGAGATGTTTCTCTGCAGTGAAATGTGCAAACAAGTTTGTGTGGATGTACAGTACATGTGTGTGTGTGTGTGTGTGTGTGTGTGTGTGTGTGTATGAAGCCAGGATGAGAGACAGAAATGATGGAGGGGGGCTGACAGTCAGTGGGAGGAGGCCGTCTTCGTCCGTCTCTTTTCCGTCTCGTATTCATATTTTCACAGCTTGACTCTTTGTGATGCACGAGGCAAATGTTCGATGAAGAGGACTCTGATTGATTAGTGATTAGACTTCACTTCATCATTTCTTTAGCTCAGATTCTGTCAGTGTTACTGTATGTTTACGACAGTGGGCGATCTGATCCTCGTCTCCCCTGCAGACCTTTGCAGTCATTTTCTGTGTCGGTTGATTGACGGCTTTTTGCGCTGATGCTAACAGCTAACAGTGTTGAAACACCACCCCTGGTTGTGGCCTTTGACACACATTTCTCTGTGTTACTGTGTCTCTGTGTCGTCGGTTCTTAAGGATTAAGTATGAGGGGCGGTGTGTGTTGTAGAGTCAGTACTGAAGATCAACGTCTGGGTTTACACAGTATACAAGTCAACTTACCACAACCTTCAAACATCATCTTGAATTTAGAGCTGATATCCAACACTAAGAAGAGTTGCTGGTTGAAATGGAAAATAAAAACATCCTCTGGTGTTGAAAAATTAAGCTGAAGTGTAAAATCCTGCAGTTCCTGGAGTGTCCACTAGAGGCTGGCTGCAGAAGCACAGGAAGTCACATACACACCCATTGTAAAAAGCCTGTTTTTACAGCAGAGATGAACATGTTTACAGCCTGGTTCAAAAAACCAAATAGGTGTGATTAGCTCATGTCTGGATGGACACACACTGTACGGGGGGGTGAATGTTTTGATGACTCATCAGTTTTGATTTGATGAAGGATAAGAGTTATTCACAATAAGGCGTGTAGCTGACCTGATTGACAGGTGGGCGCGGTGTAACGGTTTGTCAGGAGGTTTAAAACCCGCCTCAGCTCCAGCTCTCAGCCTGTCGTTAGGTTGACTCAAAGTTAGACTGAGACAGCATTTCCAGCATGGAGACCGCCATCGATGGGACTCCAGCGCCCCCTGCAGGAACAGACAGGTTAATGTTGATTTCACTCCCAAACTTTAATCAGAATTTACACACAGCCGGTGCAGCAGGTCACATGTCTCTACGACTGCAGAAAATCCTAAAATGACTTTTTTTTAATGATAACAATGCTGCTCTAAGAACATGAACCTGCTGGTGTTTGTTCAGGTTTCTTGGTGGTTTTGGTGCAAACAGTCCGACCAGGTTAAAGGAGTTAAACGCATAACGCCATCCTGTTCTGACATGGTCACACTTTGACTCGTCGGCCCGAGCAGGCTGAACCGAGGTGTTGTTTCTAAGCCCAGAGAGAATACAGGAGTTTGTTTTCTCCCTCTCTCGTCTGTGTCTCCTGGGTCTGCTCTCCCTCTTTCTATCTTTATGTTCACTCAAACATCACACGCTGGATTTCAAGGCTCTCTGTGGGCAGCAGCCTGAGGATATATGAGCCCTGCTGTCAGACATCTTTATCATCAAGCTCACTGTATATCTTCAGTCTACACACCTCAGCTCCCTGCACACTCTCTCTAACATCACCAAAGTGGAGTGGAGCTCGCTCGCTCGCTGCTGCAGACTGGCCCGTGGGTGGGTGGGCGACTGAAAGAGAGAGAGAGAGAGAGGGAGGGGGTGGAGGGGGGTGTGAGAGGAGAGATGAAGAAAGATGAGAAAGATGGAGACTGAGGGAGCAGGTCAGAGGAAGGAGGGAGACCGCAGAAGGTTTAGGTAAAGCAGTGAGAGAGAGAGGCAGTGTTTCTACGGCACGTTGTGACTGGATCTCAAGTCGTCTGAAGGCTGTGATTTTCTTATTGTCTGCCGCTTCGGAGTGCTTTGTAGCGGCTTGGCAGAGCTAGATTCAAAGAAAAGAAAACAGGAGGAAGGCGAGGAGATAAACGAAGTGGATTTATCGTCCTGTAACACCTGTAAGTATCTGAAAACATCTCAGCAGTGTGTGTCATTTTCAAATCAAATCTTCTGTCATTCTCTGTGTGTGTGTGTGTGTGTGTGTGTGTGTGTGTGTGTGTGTGTGTGTGTGTGTGTGTGTGTGTGTGTGTGTGTGTGTGCGTGTGCGTGCGTCTGTGTGTGTGTGTGTGTCTGTGTGTGTGTGTGTGTGTGCGTGCGTGTGTGTGCGTGTGTGTGCGTGTGTGTGCGTGTGTGTGCGTCTGTGTGTGTGTGTGTGTGTGTGTGTGTGTGTGTGTGTGTGTGTGTGTGTGTGTGTGTGTGTGATTGAGTTTAAAACAGAGTCAAAGTGTGTTTTTGTGCACACTTGTGGATTTTCAGCTTTGCTCCATGATGTAAGAAAACAAAGCTGTGTGTTTCTGTCTGTTCAGGATCTATAGACTCCAGTAAGTGCACTGTCATATATTCACCACGGTGACTCACCCATCGTTGCCAAGGAGACGAGGCCATTGTTGGCGTACAGTAGCTGTTGTTGCTTCAGTGGAAAGTGTCTCAGCTCTTTAGTTTGAGACACCAGTGTGTTAAGTTCTTCTTTTCATCATTTACAAAACAATCAAATCTTTCTCAACAGTAATGAAGACTCTGTCTCTGAGGAGTGTCTTTGTCATTATTAATGAGTAACTGATGTGCATTTGTGTTAATAAACAGTCTGCTCAGTTCACACACTTTCCCTCACTGAGGATATGTAGTTTTATTCATCAGTTTGTCTCTGAGTTTGAATATAAAAAGGCATTTAACTGTAAGATTTCTGTACACTGTGGCCTGTCCAAATATCCACACTTCGACCCTTGTGCCCTTCATTGCGTGTTCTCACTTAGGGTGCGAGACAGCAGGGTGTCATAATGTTTCCCAAGTTCTCTTGGCTTCTCATGAAGATGCAAAAATATCTTTCTGTCTCTTACAAACAGAGAGCAGAAGAGATGAAACCGTCGACACTGACATCTCTTCAGTGTGCCTTCATTATTGGCTTTTTGTGACTTTAATGGAGAGATAGGACAGTGGATAGAGTCAGAAATCAGGGAGAGAGAGAGAGAGAGAGGGGAATGATGTGGGAAAGGAACCACAGGCAGGATTCGAACCTGGCCCGCCCGCTTAGAGGACTAAGGCCACGTGCACTAACCGCTGCTCCACCAGCGCCTTCATTTTTTGTGATTAAAAACAAGAAAGTATCCAGTATGTGCCTCAGACTTCAATTTATGTTGTCGTCAATATTGTTTGATTTTTACTAGCAACTTATTGAAGTTTAAAATTCTGTTACCATGACAACCCTCCAAACGTCTTTAAAGCTGGTGTTGACTTGACAGATCTGCCGTCAGTGTAACCTGCGTTCTTCGTTACTTGTAGGATCTGGGCTGCTCTGTCCGTCTGTCTTCATGTCGACGGGCAGAGATTAATCCACAGATATAACTTTGTACAGAAGACGTTCAACTTGATGAAGCTGATTAAATGTCTCTTTCAGTCAGAGAGCAAACTGTCCTTCTTCTGTTCACCTCTTGAACGCCACACAGCACGCCGCCCCGACCGGCTGGCACCCCCGACATCACATCCTGTTTCTGGCTTTGCAGTGTGTTAGAGAGCGTGTGTATCTGTGTGTTTGTGGTTCACACTAGGTCACGGCCGGGTTTTAGAGTTTGCACCAAGCACAGGACTCACATATTGCTCTCTGTGTGACGCTTCCTTCACTAAACTCTGCGACAGCTTGGAGGAAGTGGTGTCCAAGACCAAGAATCTTAATGAAGGGCAAAGTTTACCTCCCTGCACTTTACTCAATATTTATTCACACCTTAAGTTCAGTGTCTGGACTTATCAAAGTCTCAGGAAAAAAGACAATAAGACCTGAACAATTTGAAAAACCAAAACAACAGAAAACAGGAACATGGCAACTACAAGGGAAAAATACAGTTTGTCCGAATGAAGTCTGGTTTATTTAAATGAAGAATGTGCGACATGTTCCACATAAATAAATCATAAAGTGTGTCCTGTGTAAATGTGTCTCTGAGTCCTGACTGTCTACAATGAGGGAGAAGCTCGAGTCCCGCTGGCTGTGTTGTTGTCAGAGCCGTGTTTACATGGACGGGACGGCCGGCTCCTCCCCTTGTGTATAAAAGCTGTTTTAGTCAAGAACTAGAGAGAAGAAGAAGAAGAACATACTCACTGATTATTTGGATGTTAGTAAGAGTTTTTAGATCACGCTCATTCTGTGTCAGTTTACATGAAATGTGAAGCTACAAGCTAACTAAAGAGCGCTAACATTAGCATGCTAACACAACAATGTGAAGCTACGAGCTGACTAAAGAGCGCTAACATTAGCATGCTAACAGAACAATGTGAAGCTACGAGCTAACTAAAGAGCGCTAACATTAGCATGCTAACACAACAATGTGAAGCGACGAGCTAACTAAAGAGCGCTAACATTAGCATGCTAACAACAATGTGAAGCGACGAGCTAACTAAAGAGCGCTAACATTAGCATGCTAACACAACAATGTGAAGCGACGAGCTAACTAAAGAGCGCTAACATTAGCATGCTAACACAACAATGTGAAGCTACGAGCTGACTAAAGAGTGCTAACATTAGCATGCTAACACAACAACGCAGCCGCTTGCACTTAGCACTCAGTGCTTAATTATGGTGCATTTTAATTTGATAACTCCTTTGTGAAAACCCAAAGTGTAGAGGGGTTGGAGGTGTGTCTTTGTAGGAGAGCGGAGGCTTCAGGATGGAGGAGGCGTGGCCTAACAGCAGTTTGTTTTGGTTTCATGCTGGAGCTCAAGGGCGACACCTACTGGATCAAAAAGTGTGCTCTTTATCTTGAACTAAAAGGTGTCTCTCTGTTGGGATCCTTCCTGTGAGTTTGTCAAACAATGAAAAATAACCGAGTGATGCATAGAGCTCACATGTTACTGCTACATGAATTAGGTTAAAAGATACATTTATCATAAATCTCATCTGGTTCAGATATGTTCCAGGAAATCAGCTGGCATGGCGTGTTACATTAACAGTAGAAAATAACTGAAATTCAGACTCTCTCTGTTCGTGCTCCCTTCTGATTTGCCTGAGCGCTCTTGGTTTCAGCGTGGCAGCAGCCGGTTTGACAGGTGTGAGAATGAAGCGGGACGTTTGCTAATGGATCAGAGGTGTAGTGGAGGTCCCCTCTGATTTAAGAGTTGCCAGGTGGACTCCCATACTATGAAAGCGAGGCCTCAAACATGCAAACTTTCTGAGGATAATCAGTTACACCCACCAGATAACCTGATTAAATTAACAGTCCAACTTGTCAGAATGAGTAAGTGCAGCTTTCAGAGGCAGCCAGCCGAGAGCAGAGCTGCAGCATGGAGTTAACATCCACTTCAGCAACTAGTTTGAGTCACGACAGCGAGCGTCTGTCCTTGAGAAAAAAAAAATGCAGCTGTTTCTAAAATGACAAACGCACTCACAGCGTGGAGACTGTATATCTGAAGCGGAGTGCTTGATACTAATGTGTGCCGTTTAGTTACGATTTCATTATTATCTTAAATTATGGGATAATTTCAGAGCCGCACTTCAAGTCAGCGTTGAGCCTCCCACAGGCCGTTCAGAAACTACTTCAGCATAAAGCTTTTTATTTAATGATGGTGCTTTTGTCTTTGTGTGATAATGTATTCTTTTATTCTTTTTATGATTTAAGATCATTAACAGTACTGGCCCCATAGAAATGAGCACCATGTTTCATTAATATCAGCCCAATCCCACTCCCAACTCCTCAAATACAGAAACTCTCTCTTTTTTAAACACTTCTTAACTTGGTGCTGTATGTACCTCTTTATTTTATTTTTCTTTGTTTGTAAGGATTTTCCCATAAAGCAAATTGAACGTACGACAAATTGAAAGTTGGGATCGATCTACAATATTTAAAGTTGAAAATGTACTTTAAAGGAGCAGTATGTAACTCTGACACCTAGTGTTTAAAATGGGTACTGCAGTCCAAATCTAAACATTGTAGAGAGCTGTCTCCCCACCCTCCTCTCTAGAGTGGATGCTCACTCAGGTCACCATGTGGTGGACTCTGAAGCTTCAGTGTTTATCCAGCTCTGCATGGGTCTGTAAACCTTTCTGTGTTCTAACCTCTCTCCATTTTTCAAAAGCATCTCCAATATTGATCCTAGTTTGAGCACGTTTTTGCTCGTGGAGCTTATTAGAGACATGCAGAGGCTTTTTAGGTCGGGTTGAACAAAATCAAAAAACCAGGGAAAACACATCACAGAAGTCTGAATTTATCGCGATACATTATTTTATGAAAACAAGCAGTGCTTCTCTCTCAGCATGCACACATCTTACCGACTGGATGGAAACCTCCAGGCGTTCACAACATGTCGATGCAGTCAGATGAAACTTCAGCGAGCTCACAGCTGCTCTCAGAATAGTTGGATTCAGGAGAAACATGCTGCAGAAAGTTACTATGAAAACATAAAAAACAGGGGCTGTGAGTTACAGCTAACATGCACTCATTAGTATTTATTTATCGCACTTTATATCGTTATAACATCGCACATTTTTCTGATATATCATGTCACCAGTCACTCATTATGTGAGTATTAGAGTTATTAGTAATCACAGCGACTGCGGGACAGCAGGCTGCAGAATCTTTTCTCTATATGTTTCAGATTCTGTTTTTGATTAATCTTTGTATGAATCTCTAA